>NC_088235.1:97011197-97311197 GCF_036934945.1 Oncorhynchus masou masou
ATCGTCACCACCGTTACCCAGACACAGAACCATCATCAATTATCTTCACCAACATTACCCAGACACAGAACCATCATCAATTATCTTCACCAACATTACCCAGACAGAACAATCATCAAGTATCGTCAACACTGTTACCCAGACACAGAACCATCATCAATTATCGTCATCACCGTTACCCAGACACAGAACCATCATCAATTATCATCACCACCGTCACCCAGACACAGAACCATCATCAATTATCATCACCACCGTCACCCAGACACAGAACCATCATCAATTATCTTCACCAACATTACCCTGACACAAAACAATCTTCAATTATCATCACCACCGTTACCCAGACACAGAACCATCATCAATTATCGTTACCACAATTACCCGGACACAGAACCATCATCAATTATCGTCACCACCGTTACCCAGACACAGAAACATCATCAATTATCTTCACCACCGTTACCCAGACACAGAACAATCATCAATTATCGTCACCACCGTTACCCAGACTCAGAACAATCATCAATTATCATCACCACCATCACCCAGACACAGAACCATCATCAATTATCATTACCAACATTACCCAGACACAGAACAATCATCAATTATCTTCACCAACATTACCCAAACACAGAACCATCATCAATTATCGTCACCACCGTTACCCAGACACAGAACCATCATCAATTATCTTCACCAACATTACCCAGACACAGAACCATCATCAATTATCTTCACCACCATTACCCAGACACAGAACAATCATCAATTATCATCACCACAGACACCCAGACACAGAACCATCATCAATTATCGTCACCACCGTTACCCAGACACAGAACCATCATCAATTATCTTCACCACAGACACCCAGACACAGAACCATCATCAATTATCGTCACCACCGTTACCCAGACACAGAACCATCATCAATTATCGTCACCACCGTTACCCAGACACAGAACCATCATCAATTATCGTCACCACCGTTACCCAGACACAGAACCATCATCAATTATCATCACCACCGTTACCCAGACACAGAACCATCATCAATTATCGTCACCACCGTTACCCAGACACAGAACAATCATCAATTATCATCACCACCATCACCCAGACACAGAACCATGATCAATTATCTTCATCAAAATTACCGAGACACAGAACAATCATTAATTATCTTCACCACTGTCAGCCAGACACAGAACAATCATCAATTATCATCACCACCGTCACCCAGACACAGAACCATCATCAATTATCATTACCACCGTTACCCAGACACAGAACCATCATCAATTATCTTCACCAACATTACCCCGACTCAGAACAATCATCAATTATCTTCACCACTTTCAGCCAGACGCAGAACAATCATCAATTATCTTCACCACTGTCAGCCAGACGCAGAACAATCATCAATTATCGTCACCACCGTTACCCAGACTCAGAACCATCATCAATTATCGTCACCACCGTTAACCAGACACATAACCATCATCAATTATCATCACCACCGTTACCCAGACACAGAACCATCATCAATTATCTTCACCAACATTACCCAGACACAGAACCATCATCAATTATCGTCACCACCATTACCCAGACACAGAACCATCATCAATTATCTTCACCAACATTATCCAGACACAGAGCCATCATCAATTATCTTCACCAACATTACCCAGACACAGAACCATCATCAATTATCGTCACCACCATCACCCAGACACAGAACCATCATCAATTATCATTACCAACATTACCCAGACACAGAACAATCATCAATTATCTTCACCAACATTACCCAAACACAGAACCATCATCAATTATCGTCACCACCGTTACCCAGACACAGAACCATCATCAATTATCGTCACCACCGTTACCCAGACACAGAACCATCATCAATTATCGTCACCACCGTTACCCAGACACAGAACCATCATCAATTATCGTCACCACCGTTACCCAGACACAGAACCATCTTCAAATATTGTCACCACCGTAACCCAGACACAAAACCATCATCAATTATCGTCACCACCGTTACCCAGACACAGAACCATCATCAATTATCTTCACCAACATTACCCAGACACAGAACCATCATCAATTATCGTCACCACCATTACCCAGACACAGAACCATCATCAATTATCTTCACCAACTTTACCCAGACAGAACAATCATCAAGTATCTTCAACCACCGTTACCCAGACACAGAACCATCATCAATTATCTTTACCAACATTACCCAGACACAGAACAATCATCAATTATCATCACCAACATTACCCAGACACAGAACAATCATCAATTATCATCACCACCACGACCCAGACCTAGAACCATCAATAATTATCATCACCACCGTTACCCAGACACAGAACCATGATCAATTATCTTCACCAACATTACCCAGACAGAACAATCATCAATTATCTTCACCAACATTTCCCAGACACAGAACAATCATCAATTATCTTCACCACTGTCAGCCAGACACAGAACAATCATCAATTATCGTCACCACCGTTACCCAGACTCAGAACCATCATCAATTATCGTCACCACCGTTAACCAGACACATAACCATCATCAATTATCATCATCACCTTTACCCAGACACAGAACCATCATCAATTATCATCACCACCATTACCCAGACACAGAACCATCATCAATTATCATCATCACCTTTACCCAGACACAGAACCATCATCAATTATCATTACCAACATTACCCAGACACAGAGCCATCATCAATTATCGTCACCACCGTTACCCAGACACAGAACCATCATCAATTATCGTCACCACCATTACCCAGACACAGAACCATCATCAATTATCTTCACCACCGTTACCCAGACACAGAACAATCATCAATTATCGTCACCACCGTTACCCAGACTCAGAACAATCATCAATTATCATCACCACCGTCACCCAGACACAGAACAATCATCAATTATCATCACCACCGTTACCCAGACTCAGAACAATCATCAATTATCATCACCACCATTACCCAGATACAGAACCATCGTCAATTATCTTCACCACCGTTACCCAGACACAGACCAATCATCAATTATCGTCACCACCGTTACCCAGACTCAGAACAATCATCAATTATCGTCACCACCGTTACCCAGATACAGAACCATCATCAATTATCTTCACCACCGTTACCCAGACACAGAACAATCATCAATTATCGTCACCACCGTTACCCAGACACAGAAACATCATCAATTATCTTCACCACCATCACCCAGACACAGAACAATCATCAATTATCGTACCAACGTTACCCAGACACAGAACAATCATCAATTATCTTCACCAACATTACCCAAACACAGAACCATCATCAATTATCGTCACCACCGTTACCCAGACACAGAACCATCATCAATTATCGTCACCACCGTTACCCAGACACAGAACCATCATCAATTATCGTCACCACCGTTACCCAGACACAGAACCATCATCAATTATCGTCACCACCGTTACCCAGACACAGAACCATCTTCAAATATTGTCACCACCGTAACCCAGACACAAAACCATCATCAATTATCGTCACCACCGTTACCCAGACTCAGAACCATCATCAATTATCGTCACCACCGTTAACCAGACACATAACCATCATCAATTATCGTCACCACCGTTACCCAGACACAGAACCATCATCAATTATCTTCACCAACATTACCCAGACACAGAACCAGCTTCACCAACTTTATCGAACAATCATCAAGTATCATTCACCACCACACGTTACCCAGACACAGAACCATCATCAAGTATCTTCACCAACATTACCCAGACACAGAACAATCATCAATTATCATTACCACAATTACCCAGACACAGATCAATCATCAATTATCATCACCACCATGACCCAGACCCAGAACCATCAATAATTATCATCACCACCGTTACCCAGACACAGAACCATGATCAATTATCTTCACCAACATTACCCAGACACAGAACAATGATCAATTATCTTCATCAACATTACCGAGACACAGAACAATCATTAATTATCTTCACCACTGTCAGCCAGACACAGAACAATCATCAATTATCATCACCACCGTCACCCAGACTCAGAACCATCATCAATTATCATCACCACCGACACAGAACCATCATCAATTATCCAGACACATAACCATCATCAATTATCATCATCACCTTCAATTATCCACCACCATTACAGACACAGAGCCATCATCAATTATCATCATCACCTTTACCCAGACACAGAACCATCATCAATTATCATCACCACCATTACCCAGACACAGAACCATCATCAATTATCATCATCACCTTTACCCAGACACAGAACCATCATCAATTATCATTACCAACATTACCCAGACACAGAGCCATCATCAATTATCGTCACCACCGTTACCCAGACACAGAACCGTCTTCAATTATCGTCACCACCATTACCCAGACACAGAACCATCATCAATTATCTTCACCACCGTTACCCAGACACAGAACAATCCTCAATTATCGTCACCACCGTTACCCAGACTCAGAACAATCATCAATTATCATCACCACCGTCACCCAGACACAGAACAATCATCAATTATCATCACCACCGTTACCCAGACTCAGAACAATCATCAATTATCATCACCACCATTACCCAGATACAGAACCATCGTCAATTATCTTCACCACCGTTACCCAGACACAGAACAATCATCAATTATCGTCACCACCGTTACCCAGACTCAGAACAATCATCAATTATCGTCACCACCGTTACCCAGATACAGAACCATCATCAATTATCTTCACCACCGTTACCCAGACACAGAACAATCATCAATTATCATCTCCACCGTTACCCAGACACAGAACCATCATCAATTATCGTCACCACCGTTACCCAGATACAGAACCATCATCAATTATCTTCACCACCGTTACCCAGATACAGAACCATCATCAATTATCTTCACCACCGTTACCCAGACACAGAACAATCATCAATTATCATCACCACCGTTACCAAGACTCAGAACAATCATCAATTATCATCACCACCGTCACCCAGACACAGAGGTTGCATCTCAAATCTCCCTATTCCTTATATAGTGCACTCATTTGACTAGGGACCATCGGACTCTGGTCAAAAGCAGAGCCCCATATAAAAAAGGGTGCAATTTCAGAACACCGCCAGAGACTGGGCTAGTGTTATCAACATCCTCGTCATCATTCGCTGAGATATCATCCCCATCCGTCACAGAGTAGCAAAACAAATGGCACTATTAAAAGATAAACAAAGACAAATCGTGGTAATTCTGACCATTCGTCTGTGTCTAAACCCAAAAGATTCACATTAACTCCAAACACAGGAGACTGATTAAAACCCCATCCATTCTCTCTGCTCAATTATCTTCCATGTTCCCTCCTCCTCCTGTATCTAACCAGAGCCTATGTACCAGGCCTGGGTTCAAGTAGTATTTGTTTTTGGGGGTTTTTTCAAAGAAAATTGCACATTGATTGTGCCTGTGTGGAATGTCAGATGTGTGAGGAGTACTTTTGGGACAATTCCATTGGTTCCATTGCCCTCAGGCAAGCTCAAACAAGGGAAGCTAAAGCGTTTGAAAGAAAATGAATCATTTTTGAAGCCAGGTGATTTGGGGTTCTGTTTATTTATTTATTTATTTATTTGATTTATTTATTTCACCTTTATTTAACCAGGAAGGCCAGTTGAGAACAAGTTCTCATTTACAACTGCGACCTGGCCAAGATAAAGCAAAGCAGTGCTACAAAAACAACAACACAGAGTTACACATAAACAAACGTACAGTCAATAACACAAAAGAAAACAAAAATTGAAAAATCTATGTACAGTGTGTGCAAATGTAGAAGAGTAGGGAGGTAGGCAATAAATAATTACAATTTAGCATTAATACTAGAGTGATACATGTGCAGATGATGATGTGCAAGTAGAGATACTGGGGTGTAAAAGAGCAAGAGGGTAAGTAATAATATGGGGATGAGGTAGTCGGGGGTGCTATTTACAGATTGGCTGTGTACAGGTACAGTGATCGATAAGCTGCTCAGACAGCTGATGCTCAAAGTTAGAGAGGGATATATAAGACTCCAGCTTCAGTGATTTTTGCAATTTGTTCTAGTCATTTGCAGCAGAGAACTGGAAGCAAAGGCAGCCAAAGGAAGTGCTGGCTTTGGGGATGACCAGTGCAATATACCTGCTGGAGCGCGTGCTACGGGTGTGTGTTGCCATGGTGACCAGTGAGCTGAGATAAGGCGGAGATTTACCTAGCAAAGGCTTATAGATGACCTGAAGCCAGTGGGTTTGTCGACGGATATGTAGTGAGGGCCAGCCAACGAGAGCATACAGGTCGCAGTGGTTTGTGGTATATGGAGCTTTGGTGATAAAATGGTTGGTACTGTGATAGACTACATGCAGTTTGCTGAGTAGAGTGTAGGGGGCTATTTTGTAAATGACATCGCTGAAGTCAAGGATCGGTGGGATAGTCAGTTTTACGAATGGCGGCATGGGTGAAGGAGACTTTGTTGCGAAATAAGAAACCAATTCTAGATACAATTTTGGATTGGAGATGCTTAATATGAGTCTGGAAGGAGAGTTTACAGACTAACCAGACACCTATGTATTTGTAGATGTCCACATATTCTAGGTCAGAACCGTCCAGAATTGTGATGCTAGTCGGGCGGGAGGGTGCAGGCAGCAATCGGTTGAAGAGCATGCACTTGGTTTTAATACCATTTAAAAGCAGTTGGAGGCCACGGAAGTAGTGTTGTATGGCGTTGAAGCTCATTGGAGGTTTGTTAGCACAGTGTCCAAAGAAGGGCCAGATGTATACAGAATGGTGTTGTCTGCGTAGAGGTGGATCAGAGAATCACCAGCAGCAAGAGCGACATCATTGATATGTACAGAGGAAAGAGTCGGCATGAGAATTGAACCATGCGGCACCCCCCATAGAGACCGCCAGAGGTCCGAACAACAGGCCCTACGATTTGGCACACTGATTGTGATTGACAGAGTCGAAAGCCTTGGCCTGGTCGATGAAGACGGCTGCACAGTTCTGTCTTTTATCGATGGCGGATATGATATTGTTCAGGACCTTGAGCGTAGCTGAGGTGCACCCATGACCACCTCGGAAACCAGATTACATAGCGGAGAAGGTACGGTGGGATTCGAAATGGTCGGGGTTCTGTTTGTTAACTTGGCTTTCGAAGATTTTAGAAAGGCAGGGCGGGATGGATATAGGTCTATAACAGTTTGGGTCGAGAGTGTCTCCCCCTTTGAAGAAGGGGATGACCGTGGCAGCTTTCCAATCTTTGGGGATCTCAGACGATACAAAAGAGGGGGTGAATAGGCCAGTGATAGGGGTTGCAACAATTTTGGTGGATAATTTTAGAAAGAGAGGGTCCAGATTGTCTAGCCCAGCTGATTTGTAGGGATTCCGGCTGTGCAGTTCTTTCAGAACATCAGCTATCTGGATTTGGGTGAAGGAGAAGAGGGGGGGGTTGGCAAGTTGCTGAGATGTTGGCCAGGGTAGGGTTTGCCAGGTGGAAAGCATGGCCAGCCGTGGAAATATGCTTATTGGAATGATCGATTATCCTATATTTATCGGTGGTGACAGTGTTTCCTATCCTCAGTACATTGGGCAGCTCGGAAGAGGTCCTCTTATTCTCCATGGCTTTTACATTGTCCCAAAACTTTTTGGAATTAGTGCTACAAGAAGCAAATTTCTGTTTGAAAAAGCTAGCCATAGCTTTCCTAACTGACTGAGTATATTGGTTCCTGACTTCCTCTACTGACGGAATGAGGTCAATATCCTTCCAGGATACCCGGGCCATGTCGATTAGAAAGGCCGACTCGCTGAAGTGCTTTAGGGAGCATTTGACAGTGATGAGGGGTGGTCATTTGACCGCGGACCCAGTACGCACGCAGGAAATGAGGCAGTGATTGCTGAGATCCTGGTTGAAGACAGCAGAGGTGTATTTAGAGGGCAGGTTGGTCAGGATGATATCTAAGGGGGTGCCCATGGTTATGGATTTAGGGTTGTACCTGGTAGGTTCCTTGATGATTTGCGTGAGATTGAGGGCATCTAGCTTAGAATGTAGGACGTCCGGGGTGTTAAGCATGTCCCAGTTTAGGTCACCTAACAGAACGAACTCTGAAGATAGATGGTGGGCGATCAATTCACATATGGTGTCCAGGGCACAACTGGGGGCCGAGGGGGGTCTATAACAAGCGGCAACGGTGAGAGACTTGTTTCTGATGAGGTGGATTTTTAAAAGGAAAATCTCAAATTGTTTGGGCATAGACCTGGATAGTATGAAATAACTCTGCAGGCTATCTCTGCAGTAGATTGCAACTCTGCCCCCTTTGGCAGTTCTATCTTGTCAGAACATGTTATAGTTAGGGATGGAAATTTCAGGATTTTTGGTGGCCTTCCTAAGCCAGGATTCAGACATGGCTAGGACATCCGGGTTGGCGGAGTGTGCTAAAATAGTGAAAAAAAAACTTAGGGAGGAGGCTTCTAATGTTTACATCTATGAAACCAATGCTTTTACCTTTACAAAAGTCAACAAATGAGAGCGCCTGGGGAATAGGAGTGGAGCTAGGCACTGCAGGGCCTGGGTTAACATCACCAGAGGAACAGAGGAGGAGTAGAATAAGAGTACGGCTAAAGGCTATAACAACTGGTATTCTAGTGCGTTCGGAACAGAGAGTAAAAGGAGCAAGGTTCTGGGCGTGGAAGAATAGATCCGAGGCATATTGTACAGACAATGGTATGGTAGGATGTGAGTACAGTGGAGGTAATCTAGGCATTGAGTGATGACGAGAAAGGTTTTGTCTCTAGAGACACCATTTAAGCCAGGTGCGGTCACCGCATGTGTGGGGGGTGGAACATAAGGGCATAAGGCATATTGAGCAGGGTTGGAGGCTCTACAGTGAAATTAGACAACAATTACTAACCCAAACAGCAATAGACAAGGCATATTAACATTAGGGACAGGCATGTGTAGCCGAGTGATCATAGGGTCCAGTGAGTAGAAAAGTACCACTTCTTTTTGGGAGTGGGAGTCCTATGATGCCATTTGTTTGTTTCTGTGTTTGTGTGGCTAGTGCTACTAGTTTTTGGAAAATGTGTTGTATGGAGGCATGGCGATTCAGACAGTTAGCAGGCCGGGGCTAGCAGCAGGCTAACATATGGGCCTCAGGGGAACATCGCAACGGGAGTGTCTGTTGAAACCCCCTAGGACGGTTACATCTGCAGACCAGTCGTGATGGATCGGCGGGACTCCGTGTCGGCAGCGAAGGGTCCAGGCCAAATTGCAGAAGTGTGATTGAAGCCCATGAATTATCTGATGGAATTCTTTGGCTAGCCGGGAGAAGGGCCTAGCTCGAGGATAGCTCCAGGCTAATTGGTGCTTGCTTTGGGACAGAAACGTTAGACACGAGTAGCCACTCGGATAGCTAGCTGCAATGATCCGGAGTAAAGGTTCAGAGTTTGCGGTAGGAAATCGGAGATGTGGTGGAGAAAAGCAGTCCGATATGTTCTGGGTAGATATCGCACTGTGCAGGTTGGCAGGAGTTGCCTGGGCTGAGGCTGGCAGTCCGGGTTAACGGAGATGACCTCTAGCAGTGGCTAGAGATGACCGCTAGCAGTGGCTAACTGACTACTAGCTAGTATCTAGTTAGCTGGCTAGCCTATGAAGCGGGTTCCTGCTCATAAGTGTAAAAAAGCAGATCCATACCACATTGGTGTAGACCGTTTGATACTTAGATCAACAGAACAGTCATTTTCTCATTGCAAAACGCTGATTTGATAGATTGAGGATAAAAAACTAATTTAACATGATATAAATCACTGCCTACAAATTAAACAGTATTTTGACAGTTTTCATTGCATACAGATTCATTGTAATATATATTTTTTTAATATAAAAAAATATTGTTAAAATGCCTCCCACTAAACTTTTCATGGTCACTAAATAACATAAAATAGAGTGTTATGCTGTTGGAAAAATATCAACTTTTAACAGAATAGCAGGTACTTGGCTTCCGAAAGGGGACAGATCTTTGATATTGTTTGTTTCAATATGCTTTTGTTACAGCAACATGCCCTGGGCTGCAAATCCTCCGACGTCTAACAGAGAAATATTACCACTGGAAGCGTCTATGTCTCTGGATCTGCACTGTTCTCCAGTTCAAAGCCCATTGTGAGCTTCGATCTGTCTCACACAATCGCTCCTGTTCGCCGGAGAAAAACATTGATCTATTTTAGAGAAACAGGAACAATGGCCTTTTGTGGGAGATGATCATTTTCTCATTTCTAAAGCGATAAATCTACGGGCAGACGTGTCAGGGTACATTTCCTCTCCCCTTTGTTACGATTCACTATGCGGAGTGAAAAATAGAAAAAAAAAGAAAGAGAAAAAGTCAACGGCTATGACTGTGAAGCTGTAGTTCTATAGGAGGATGTATTTTTCAAAGCGGCAGATTTGGGGGTTTCATCCTGAATCTTGCCTGTTTGGAGGGCTCTATTGTCTGGAGCATAAAGGCTGTCTTAGGCCCTGTTTTTGTGTGTGTTTTATCTCCTCGCTGCATTCCCTTCTGTGTGTTGCAGGTTGTGGCTGTGTGATGATGAGTGTGTAGAGAGAGTGGGTGTTGAGGGACAGAGGTAGATATGCTGGTAGTCTATTGATCTGGTGTCTGTCCCAAATAGCACCTTATTCCTTATTTAGTGCATTATTTTTTACCAGGGACATTAAGGCTCTGGTCAAAAGTGGTGCACTATATAGGGAATAGGGTTCCATTTGGGATGCAGAGATGGTCTTTGAAGCAAAGAAGACCATATTGCACCCAGACAGGTGCTGTGCTTTTAGATTGGCCTTTAGGGGTCACATATTGTGTCAATGTACTGCACAAGTCAATCCATCACATCACTGCTATAGCCAATCATAGACCACGGGTTTGTTATTGTCTTCACTGGGTTGATGAGTTCTTACGTCTTCCATCATAGTAAATGTCATTTAGAATGATCATCTTATTGGTTCAATGTGTGGAGGATCACTATGAGGGTGTGATGGTGTCTTGATAAACAGTCTAGACTATTCCTGTATGTTTTTTATCCTCTGATATCGTACCACATGGAATGATTTGAGAACAAAGACATCCGTATGCACAGAATTATGCACACACACACGCACACACGCATGTACACACGCACGCACGCACGCTTGCACGCACACACACACACACACACACTGCTCCCCTCCACAACTCCCCTCCATTGACTTAAACTGAAAATGGTCAGTTTAAGTCAATGGATCCCTGTGAACCACTGCTCTTAACAATGCATGTCAGAGCATAACCAAGCCATGAGGTCAAAGGAACTGTCAGTAGTGCTGGATTGTGTTAAGGCACAGATCTGGGGAAGGGTACCAAAAAAGGTCTGCAGCATTGAAAGTCTCCAAGAACACAGTGGACTCCATCATTCTTAAATGGAAGAAGTTTAGAACCACCCAGACTCTTCCTAAATCTGGTCGCCTGGCCAAACTGAGCATTCGGGGGAGAAGGACCTTGGTCAGGGAGGTTACCAAGAACCTGATGGTCACTCTGACAGAGCTCCAGAGTTCCTCAGTGGACATGAGAGAAACTTCCAGAAGGACAACAATCTCTGCAGCACTCCACCAATAAGGCCTTTATGGTAGAGTGACCAGACGGAAGCCACTCCTTAGTAAGAGGCACATGACAGCCAGCTTGGAGTTTGCCAAAAGGCACCTAAAGGACCCTCAGACCATGAAAACAAGATTCTCTGGTCTGATGAAACCAAAATTGAACTCTTTGGCCTGAATGCATCATTCCTACGGATGATCATTCCTACAGTGAAGCATGGTGGTGGCAGCATCATGCTGTGGGGATGTTTTTCAGCAGCAGGGACTGGGAGACGAGTCAGGATCGATGGGAAAATAAACTTAGTGAAGTACAGAGAGATCTTTGAAAACCTGCTCCAGAGCACTCAGGACATCAGACTGGTGAGAAAGTTCAACTTCCAACAAGATATTGTCCCTAAGCACACAGCCAAGACAATGCAGGACTGTTTGTTATTATGGGGTATTGTGTGTAGATTGATTAGGGAAAACACAAATTAACTGTGGGACCTTAAATAGACAGGTGTGTGCCTTTCCAAATCATGTCCAAACCATTGAATTTGCAACAGGTGGATTCCAATCAAGGACGATCAACACAAGTATCCCGACTTGCTCTTTCATCTTCTGCACATCTATCACTCCAGTGTTTAATTGCTATATTGTAATTACCTCGCCACTAGGGCCTATTGTATTGCATTACCTCCCGTATCTTACCTCATTTCACACACTGTATATATACTTTTTTTTCTACTGTATTATTGACTGTATGTGTTGTTTATTCCATGTGTAACTCTGAGTTGTTGTATGTATCGAACTGCTTTGCTTTATCTTGACCAGGTCACAGTTGTAAATGATAACTTCTTCTCAACTGGTCTACCTGGTTAAATAAAGGTGAAATAAAATTTAAAATAATAAAATAATAAAAATAAACTAGTGGTGAATCTGCGGCAAACCTTTGGCAACAAACATATTTATTGCCACTAGTGGCAAACATTTTACCAGAAGCCATTTACCAGAAGCCATTTCATTTAGCAGAGAAAAACTTCACTTTTGCAGATGGATACCCTTCCCCTACCCACAGTGTTGGAAAAGGCTGTATTGGGAGTAGGATGCATTAAAAGCCTTACACGCATTGAGTATTCTGTAAATATCAACTTTTTGTATACACAAGGGGAGGTCTTCGGGACACACACATAAATAAATAGGACTGTGGACACACCAAGTGAAACACCAGGCTTGAGCAGTAGCCAGGTCTTGCCAGGTACATGTTGTAATATTTGTTGTTTATTTTGAAAACTAATTGTTAAAAGGAATGTATAATTCATTGAATACTTTATGCTCACAACAGAGTCAAATGAAAGAGGGCAGCCCAGATGACCAAGTGTCTGAACAACATCTGGCTGGCAAAGCAGGTTGCGGAATACCTGGAGGACACCGCAATCCAGAGGCCTCAATGGACCAAACAGAATGGGGCCAAGACAGTAAAGATAGTCCAAGACTGTTTGTCAAAAAAACAAATAGTAAAATAAATATTACAAGTAAAGTAATTGTCTGCTTTACTACAGATTGCTCAGGACTTCGACATTTTAAATCCAACCTGCACTGGGAAACTCACTAATAACTGTATCATGGTTTTCATGGACAAAAAACTTCCCTTCACCAGTCCAGAGAGAAGCAGGCCCAAGATATTCTCTTAAAAGTGCAGGTATAGTTTGAAATGACCCTGCTGGTGGTGATACACGAGTTGACATCGCTCTAAGACTTCTGCGAGTGGTCCTCCCAACACCAGACTACAAGATAGATAGACATTCCAACCCAACTTCAATGAGTTTTTCACTGACTTGCAGCCTGTAAGTTTAAATAGTGGGTAGGCATAGGGAGATTGATGGGGAAATTAGATGATGGCATTTTGTAAACCTTGACTGAAAGGAACAGCATTCCAAAATCTGTTATGCATAACTGCACACTCCAAGACATTAGGAAAGTTTCCATTCAATTTGTGACAGATTTTCATGCAAATATTCTAAAATCTGTATAAAACAATATGCACATTATTTCACCAGAGATGTTTCAAGCAAACTGAGTTTTTGCGGGTAAAAGGCTGTGCGTGATGATGTAGTGCACATAAAAAACTTTTTCCTTTAAATCCTCACCAGACAAAAAAATACAAGTTAATATGTGTTTCCATCGCATTTTCAACTCTACTGAAGGTTTTGTCACAAACTGCTGCATTATATAGCAAATGTGCCCACTCTGGGCTTGGCACATGCTCTATAGCCAGCAGCTTGCACATAGAGTGGGTGTAGGCTATCTACATTATGAGATTATTATGGATAAGAGCTATATTATTTGTATTTGTCAAACGGCAGCGAAGCATTGATCATCATGTCACCAGAATAAGAACATCAATATTTATTGGAAAGGAGCATCAAGCTCATCACCTTGCACATTCACCATCCTGTGAAGTTCATTATAATTTATTTAGGCAGCATCCTCACATCAGACTCTAAGGCTGCTATTGAATCTGATCAGCCTGTCAGGAATGGAGCTCACCCACTCTGTAAATGTAAATATCATCCATAAAACATGAAGTGTCTCTTACAATTACACACATATCAGTTATGCAAGCTAACAACCAGTATAGATAACAAGCTAGCTAGCTAGCTAACAAGACTACCTAGCTAACTAGCTACCTAGCTCACTAGCAAGACTAGCCAAGATAGCTGTTGTTGCTTGCATGCAATTGGCTGTGGTCTTGGGGTGGCATACAGCCTGGGAGACGGAGTTGCCTGTTACGCATCGTTCAGGGCTTAAATGCCCCACAAGAGCTTAGATGCCCCACTAGCTCTTAGCTAAAGGTAAGGGGCATTGAGCTTGCTAATAGTCTAACTTATAAACTGATAATAAGCTCCAAACACAAATGAAAGCATGATGTTAACATGAAATGTACCATCCTTTGTGTAGCAATCAATAAAAGCCTATGTGCTGATCCACTGTGGGCTCTGCCGCCTCAGCCATACTGTCAATCTATCATTAATATGCCCACACCAATGTATCTCGTGGCGTCAACAAAACAGATTTTCTTATATCGTGATCATGAGAAAATTATCTTGTGATCTCGATAAAACAACTTTTGACATAATGAGGGAATATTCTTTTTGTTATCCATATCTCCTCTCTGGACTTCCGTAGGTTCTTTCCTCTTTCAGTGATAATTAAAATGTAGGAGCGGTGGTTCTTTGGAATATTTTGGTGTGTGGTTTGTTCACAATTCTTTTCGTGCAACTGTGAGTGAGAGTGTCATTCCAGTTTATCCAATCTGGTGTGCTATGCTATTACATGTTCTATATGACTAATGGCTTTGGGTCAATTCAGAACATTTGAATAAGTCAGTAATTCTCTTCTGAGGGTCCCCCAACAATTCCAGAGCTAGCACACCTGATTAGACACAATAATAACACCAATGGAATTCTAACAATATAATATGAAAAAACTTGTATGGTTCTACAAAGAACCTTTGAGATTGAAAAAGGTTTTATTATAGAGCCATTCTCCATAAATGTTATATATTGCCCAAAAAGTGATGTTACTATAGCAGAACCCTTATAGCACCATACAGGTTCCATTTTGAACCTTATGAGCATGGTTCTTTATAGAACCTTTAAAAAAAAGTTCCATATATCACCAAAAATGATTCTGCTATGGTTCCAAGCCAAACAACGCTTATTTGACTTTGTATAGAACTGTTTGTTTTCAGGGTCCCATTTGGGATGTACGTAGACAGCGAGATGAGGTTGGGGACAGACCAAGCTCTAATTGAACCAGTGTGTGTATGCCAGTGGAGATCACTGCTCTTTAATTAAACACACCTTTGAGGGTAGGACCTCGATCTCCATGTTAAGTACATACAAAGTAGCTTGTTGTACATACCTGCTATACCTGATCCTTGACACCCATAACTAGCCAGCATCAGGTTCGGAAGAGAAAGAAGTGAAACTGTTTAGATTTCACTGAATAATTCAGTGCTCACATCGTGTATTTACAGAGAAATGGTTTGCCTCCCAAATGGCATCGTATTCGCTATTCATTGCAATACTTTTTACCAAGGCGCATAGGGCTATGGTCAAAATCTGTGCACTGTATAGGGAATAGGGTGCCATTTGCGATGCAGCCATGGACTCTGCATATAATTGCAATGGAAGATGCCTCAGAGAAGCAGAAAAAAAACAATTCTGATTAGCATATTTGAAAGGACCGCATAATGATGTAAATTCTCCCTGAATCTTAAAAGCAGACAGTCAAGCAGAACGCACGCTGCAATTATACCTCATTACCATATAGACCAGCATGCACTGCAGTACCGCTCCCGCCACCCACATACCACTCACACATAGTTAACACACACACACACACAACACACACACACACACACACACACACACACAAACTCACCTAAATCCCACTCGCTCACTTTCTCTTTTCTTCTTTCATCACACACTAACACATCAGACCCTGAGAATGTACACACATGACCAATGCATTCTCAATAATATTAACTCATCGGAATAGCTAATGCTTCTCTAATCACCATCACCATTACAAGTAAGCCTGGGGAATTACCATCACATCAGCCATATGGAGATATAACTGCACTTCGCCTATTGGTGGTACACCCATTTACCATCATATCAGCTATATGGATATAATTATCACTGAAGGCAAACAAACACAGGCCACATTCGCATATGCTTGTGTTGTCCTTCACTATAAAATACTGTGAAATGTGGATACAAACTCAGCAAAAAAAGAATTGTCCTCTCACTGTCAACTGCGTTGATATTCACGAAACTTAACATGTGCAAATATTTCTATGAACATAACAAGTTTCAACAACTGAGACATAAACTAAACAAGTTCCACAGTCATGTGACTAACAGAAATTGAATTATGTGTCCCTGAACAAAGGGGGGGGTCAAAGTCCAAAGTAACAGTCAGTATCTGGTGTGGCCACCAGCTGCATTAAGTACTACAGTGAATCTACTCATCATGGACTGCACCAGATTTACCAAGTCTTGCTGTGAGATGTTACCCCACTCTTCCACCAAGGCACCTGCAATTCCCTGGACATTTCTGGGGGGAATGGCCCTAGCCATCACCCTCCGATACAACAGGTCCCAGACGTGCTCAATGGGATTGAGATCCAGGCTCTTCGCTGGCCATGGCAGAACACTGACATTCCTGTCTTGCAGGATATCACGCACAGAATGAACAGTATGGCTGGTGGCATTGTCATGCTGGAGCGTCATGTCAGTATGAGCCTGCAGGAAGGGTACCACATGAGAGAGGAGGATGTCTTCCTTGTAACGCACATCGTTGAGATTGCCTGCAATGACAACAAGCTCAGTCCGATGATGCTGTGACAAACCGCCCCCAGACCATGACGGACCCTCCACCTCCAAATCGATCCCGCTCCAGAGTACAGGCCTCGGTGTAACTCTCATTCCATTGACGATAAACGCAAATCCGACCATTACCCCAGGTGAGACAAAACCGTGACTCGTCAGTGAAGAGCACTTTTTGCCAGTCCTCTCTGGTCCAGCAACACTGGGTTTGTGCCCATAGGCGACACTGTTGCCGGTGATGTCTGGTGTGGACCTGCCTTATAACAGGCATTCGAGCCGTCATTCCAGCCTCTCTCCCTCAGCCTATTGCAGACAGTCTGAGCACTGACGGAGGGATTGTGCATTCCTGGTGTAACTCGGGTAGTTGCTGTTGCCATCCTGTACCTGTCCCGCAGGTGTGATGTTCAGATGTACCTATCCTGTGCAGGTGTTGTTGCACGTGGTCTGCCACTGCGAGGACGATCAGCTGTCCATATATCTCCCTGTAGCGCTGTCTTAGGTGTCTCACAGTTTGGACATTGCAATTCATTGCCCTGGCCACATCTGCAGTCCTCATGCCTCCTTGCAGCATGCCTAAGGCACGTTCACGCAGATGAGCAGGGACCATGCCCCAGGACTACCTGACATGATGACTCCTTGCTGTCCCCAGTCCACCTGGCCGTGCTGCTGCTCCAGTTTCAACTGTTCTGCCTTATTATTATTCGACCATGCTGGTCATTTATGAACATTTGAACATCTTGGCCATGTTCTGTTATAATCTCTACCCGGCACAGCCAGAAGAGGACTGGCCACCCCACATAGCCTGGTTCCTCTCTAGGTTTCTTCCTAGGTTTTGGCCTTTCTAGGGAGTTTTTCCTAACCACCGTGCTTCTACACCTGCATTGCTTGCTGTTTGGGGTTTTAGGCTGGGTTTCTGTACAGCACTTTGAGATATCAGCTGATGTACGAAGGGCTATATAAATACATTTGATTTGATTTGATTTTGATTTGATTTGATCTTTCTTTTGGTATTTTTCAGAGTCAGTAGAATGGCCTCTTCAGTGTCCTAAGTTTCATAACTGTGACCTTAATTGCCTACCATCTGTAAGCTGTTAGGGTCTTAACGACCGTTCCACAGGTGCAAGTTCATTAATTGTTTATGGTTCATTGAACAAGCATGGGACACAGTGTTTCAACCCTTTACAATGAAGATCTGTGAAGTTATTTGGATTTTTATGAATTATCTTTGAAAGACAGGGTCCTGAAAAAGGGATGTTTCTTTTTTAGCTGAGTTTAGGAGATACTTACGGTTATAGAATCTGAGCAGGGTAGCTGTTACTCATGCTGTACCTTACACGATAACTGCCCTTAGAGAAGACTGAACATCTTCTCAATGAAGTGTGACACTCCTCCTTCCCATTGGTTACAAAACAACTATTATGTACTGTTGTGTTATGTTCCATTGCATTGTGTTCTATTTGGTTCCATTGCATTGAACATATCAGCAGGTAGTAGTCCTCTCAGTCAAGGTCTTCCTACCTGCTAATGGAGTGGTTGAGAGGAGGCAGGGAAAGTGATTGGTTTATAAAGAATGTTTATAGCATGCTGCATGGTGCAGGCTTTCACTGGCTTTCAAGGCCTAGACCCACGTAGTGCAGAGGAGAGCAGCCTGCCGTTTCTCTCTCCCCCATTGTTCAGAACACTCACAGGGCAGCAGAGGAGAGAATTGTTCACTGCCGTAAATAACCACTTCACTCTTCTGACTCTGCTTTCTCGCCTCCTTTCCTTCTCACCCTCTCTCTTCTCTTCTCCTCTCCTCTTCTCTCCTCTCCTCAACAGGGGCAGTACTCAGAGAGTCCTCTAACCATCTCCAGCTGCAGTGAGACAGTGGGCTGAGAAGAGAGAGGACAGAGGACAGAGAAGAGAGACTGATAACGCCCTTAGTCACTTATTGCCGGATGCCTCTCTGACATTTAGTTAAATCTGGATTGATGAGGACAGGCCCATGCGTGTGTGTCCTTGTCTGTGTATGCTTGTGTGTGTCTGTGTACTAAGTAGTGTGTAGGCTAGGGCATGACACCACCGGGTACAGTAATAAGTTGATCCTGCTGTGAAAATGATTAGAATGTCAGATGCATGTGATGGAGAGTTTACATTAAATACCGAATACCCCCACCCACCACCATACCAATGTCACAACAAGAGAATGTCATGAGTTAAACATACCATTTAATCTGTTTGGACTCTATGGGTGGTTGGTTAGATAAGATAAGGGTGGGAAGAATGTGTCAGAGAGTAGAGTAGAGTGTGCAATAACAGGGATGAATCCCATTGTCTCTGAGAGGCACTCTATCTGCAAGGAAAGCATCAGCCCATGAATTATTTAAAAGGAGAGGAGGAAAGAAACATCTGTCAAATCAAGATAAAAATAATGTTATAGCATAAACCAGAAGTGTTTTTTATTCTCACAAAGCATAAAAGTGGCTCATTAAATTCCATCAGATTTCCCTGGTGGGGTGCTGAGAATAAAACCTCCATCAAAATGAAATTTTCATTTTCAGAGACAAACACAGACAGAAAATATCTCATAACCAATCAAAAGCTTCTCCCCTAGGTCTCTTTCAGCCAATCAGATCCTAAGGGATTCCAGTGGGACCAGTCACAGACAGCATCACTACATCAGGAGTCAGCTGACCAGATGAATGTCCTGAGAACTTTGCTCTGTTCAAATTATTTTTAAGTGCAGCCACCCTTCTTCCATTCCTTGTCGTAATCTGGCAATCGCTGATCATACCTGATTCGACAGATTAATGGAAGGGCTCCACCACATGGCTTTCACCTGTCCCACCATGTCAAATCAGTGATTACAACAAGGAAGGTAGAAATAAAGAATGTCTACATCCCCTATGGGCCCTGATCAAAAGTAGTGCACTATAAAGGTAAAAGGGTGCCATTTGGGATGAAACATAGAGGGCATATATGGAATAGCACCACGGCAGAATGTGATATTTTGAAATGTAAAGTGAGTTCCATTGACTCCTGCTGTGATCTCCCTCAGTGGAATGAGACACGAGTGCTAGGGGGCATGAACTCTTACAAGCTAGCTGCAATAATGAGAGTCTCACCAATTTAAAGTTGCAGTGTCAACATTACTCTGAATGAGTATAATGGTTAAAATGCTACAGTGGGTTGTCATAGTGTCACATTATATGTATTGAGAGTAGGGCTGTCAAATGATAAAAGGAATACATCATGATTAATCGCATCATTTTCTGTAGTTAATTGCTATCAATCAAACAATTATAATTTGCTCAAATTTGGCCCTAAAGAAAGTTTTTGTTTCCATTTAAAAAGCAGTGCATTGAGTGACATGCATACTATGCCCTGATTTTAAGGGACGGAAACACAAAATAATCTGCAACAGAATGTTTTAATAGCATTTACCATAAACAACACAAAGGTCAATGAAACATACAGCTAGCTATTAATGCTCCATATGTTTCAGTAGGGCTACTCCCTCTTATCAATGTTCTTGAAGTTAAACACTTGTGCGTATACACACACACACATGCACACTCATGTACTCTTAAAGCTTCAGGCATTCTAAATGAGTGTTTTCCCAATTTCTGATTGGAGTGTTGACTATAGGAAAAAGATCTGGCTCTATGGATACAAAGAACATGTCCAAAAATATTATAATTTCCATAAAATAAAATAGAACAGCCAGGTCTGAGTTTATGTAATAAAGCTATTACATATAGCCTAGGCTACTTATCCATGTTCTTCAACATTAACTAGTCTGTAACGGATGTCGTGTGTTGAAGAAGGTGAAGAGGACCAAAGTGCAGCGTGGTACGTGTGCAGCGTGGTACTACGATCGACATAACAAAAATAGACCAACACAAAACAGTTCTGTCTGGTTCTGGGACAGAGACAGAAAACTACTACCCACCCACATATTGGGAAAACAAACTGCCTATGTATGGTTCTCAATCAGAGACAACGATAACCAGCTGCCTCTGATTGGGAACCATACCAGGCCTAAACATAGAAACACACCTAGACATACAACATAGAATACCCACCCACATCACACCCTGACCAAACTAAAAATATAAACATACGAAGCAATCTACGGTCAGGGCGTGACATAGTCACAAGCTGCTACTGCTAGAATTGGGATAATGCTTAAATCTTTTGAGTTTTGAGAACTACAATAAAAACTGTAGCTAAATGGAATGGATGTCCTGTTCTAATTAAAATAATTGCGGGAATATTTTTTTAAGCAGTATTGCAGAGGACTGTTGCTGGCAATGGAGTGGGGTATAAGACACTAGAGCAAGGATGTGTCACGGCTTTCGTTGTGGGAAGGAGGAGCAGACCAAAATGCAGCGTGGTGGTTATTCATTTTATTTAATTAAAGATACTATACACGATAAACTAACAAAATAACAAACGTGCAAAAACCGAAAAAAGACCTATATGGTGCAAAACACAGAGACAGGAACAATCACCCACAAACAATCACCCACAAACACACAGTGAAACCCAGGCTACCTAAATATGGCTCCCAAATCAGAGACAATGACTAACGCCTAAGAACCATATCAGGCCAGACATAGAAATAGACAAACAAGACATCCAACATAGAATGCCCACTCAGATCACACCCTGACCAACCAAACATAGAAACATACAAAGTAAACTATGGTCAGGGTGTGACAGGATGAGCAATGAGCAGCATGGATATGAACAATATTTCACAAGAAGCATGTACCAATTTAAAACTCAATTTCCCCATGTATTTATTTATCTCCTATAGCTTGTTGTTGCATGTTGACTGCCGCATTTGTACTGTAATTAATCAGCTAACAAACAAGCTTCAACAAAGTGGTGTTTTCCCTGCCCTGTTCATCCACTCCGCCTTCATCCACTCAATAACTCAATAACTATACTGAAAAAAATATTTTACTGAGATAGTACGTTTTTAGAAAGAAACCAGTCAATTGAAATAAATTAATTAGGCAATAATCTATGGATTTCAAATGACTGGGCAGGTGCGCAGCCATGGGTGGGCTCCCACCCATTTAGAAGCCAGGTCCACCCACTGGGGAGCCGGGCCCAGACAATCAGGATGAGTTTTTCCCCACAAAAGGGATTAATTACAGACAGGAATACTCCTCAGTACCCCTACCTCAGATGATCCCGCATGTGAATAAGCCGGGCTGGCGTTTTTACACGTGGTCTGCTGTTGTCAGGCCGGCTGGATGAGGCTTTCTAAGAGGTTTCTAAGAGGTTTCTAAGAAGTTATTTTCTAAGAAGTTATTGTTGAGAAGTTAATATTACATTTTGTGACAACAGCTCTGTTGGACATTCCTGCAGTCAGCATTCCAATTGCTTGCTTCCTGAAAACTTAAGACATTTGTGGCATTGTATTGTATGACAAAACTGCACATTTTATTGTTCCCAGCACAAGGTTCAGCTATGTAATGATCATGCTGTTTAATCAGCTTCTTGATATGCCGCACCTGTCAGGTGAATGTATTATTTTGGCAAAGGAGAAATTCTCACTAACAGGGATATAAACAAATTTGTTCACAACATTTGAGAGTAATATGTTTTTTGTGCATTTGGAAAATTTCTGGGATCTTTTATTTCAGATCATGAAAAATGACACCAACACTTTATACAGTGGGGAGAACAAGTATTTGGTACACTGTTGATTTTGCAGGTTTTCCTACTGACAAAGCATGTAGAGGTCTGTAATTTTTATCATAGGTACACTTCAACTGTGAGAGACGCAATCTAAAACAAAAATTCAGAAAATCACATTGTATGATTTTTAAGTAATTCATTTGCATTTTATTGCATGACATAAGTATTTGATCACCTACCAACCAGTAAGAATTCCGGCTCTCACAGACCTGTTAGTTTTTCTTTAAGCCCTCCTGTTCTCCACTCATTACCTGTATTAACTGCACCTGTTTGAACCTGTTACCTGTATAAAAGACACCTGTCCACACACTCAATCAAACAGACTCCAACCTCTCCACAATGGCCAAGACCAGAGAGCTGTGTAAGGACATCAGGGACAAAATTGTAGACCTGGACAAGGCTGGGATGGGCTACAGGTCAATAGGCAAGCAGCTTGGTGAGAAGGCAACAACTGTTGGTGCAATTATTAGAAAATGGAAGAAGTTCAAGATGACGGTCAATCACCCTCGGTCTGGGGCTCCATGCAAGATCTCACCTCGTGGGGCATCAATGATCATGAGGAAGGTGAGGGATCAGCCCAGAACTACACAGCAGGACCTGGTCAATGACCTGAAGAGAGCTGGGGCCACAGTCTCAAAGAAAACCATTAATAACACACTACGCCGTCATGGATTAAAATCCTGCAGCGCACGCAAGGTCACCCTGCTCAAGCCAGCGCATGTCCAGGCCCGTCTGAAGTTTGCCAATGACCATCTGGATGATCCAGAGGAGGAATGGGAGAAGGTCATGTGGTCTGATGAGGCAAAAATAGAGCTTTTTGGTCTAACCTCCACTTGCCGTGTTTGGAGGAAGAAGAAGGATGAGTACAACCCCAAGAACACCATCCCAACCATGAAGCATGGAGGTGGAAACATCATTCACTGGGGATGCTTTTCTGCAAAGGGGACAGGACGACTGCACCGTATTGAGGGAAAGATGGATGGGGCCATGTATCGCGAGATCTTGGCCAACACCCTCCTTCCCTCAGTAAGAGCATTGAAGATGGGTCGTGGCTGGGTCTTCCAGCATGACAACAACCCGAAACACACAGCCAGGGCAACTAAGGAGTGGCTCTGTAAGAAGCATCTCAAGGTCCTGGAGCGGCCTAGCCAGTCTCCAGACCTGTACCCATTAGAAAATCTTTGGAGGGAGCTGAAAGTCCCTATTGCCCAGCGACAGCCCCGAAACCTGAAGGATCTGGAGAAGGTCTGTATGGAGGAGTGGGCCAAAATCCCTGCTGCAGTGTATGCAAACCTGGTCAAGAACTACAGGAAACGTATGATCTCTGTGATTGCAAACAAAGGTTTCTGTACCAAATATTAAGTTATGCTTTTCTGATGTATCAAATACTTATGTCATGCAATAAAATGCAAATTAATTACTTTAAAATCATACAATGTGATTTTCTGGATTTTTGTTTTAGATTCCATTTCTCACAGTTGAAGTGTACCTATGATAAAAAATTACAGACCTCTACATGCTTTGTAAGTAGGAAAACCTGCTAAATCGGCAGTGTATCAAATACTTGTTCTCCCCACTGTTTGTGCATTTTTGTTCAGTATAGATTTAGCAAATGTTTCAGCAAATGACTTCACAATTCTAATCTAGGGAGTGTAAATTGTATTCATCTACCTAGCAAGCTAAACATACACGTGAAAACTAAATGTAAAATCTATATGGCCAGTTAGCGAATTAACCTGTTTTTCCCATTGACGCAGCATGGATTTCAGTTAGCCTGCAAATCAATTAGCATACGCACCACGTGGATATTTTAAGCAGTTAAACATGACAAACTGAGCACAGTATTAACGTATCATGATAAAATATTGTAGTGAAGCAACATAAGAGTCGTGCATGGACAACATTTCACTCCATGGTGGATGTGAGACACCACTAGTTACATAATAGCTGCTGCCACCCGAGGGCACACTGAGTTGTCTGTTGCGCAATATGGTCCCTGGGGACTGTGCGGTGAAGAAATGGAGATGCAATTAACAACGTCAAGAAAATGTTTGGCATTAAAATTATAACACATTATTCACGTGTTAACTTTGACAGCCCAAATTGAGAGTCAACCCAGCAAACCAAAATTGGTTCTGTGAAAGCTCCCAGAACATTTTTTAGGTCTTGGCAAATGTTCTCATAACACAAAAACTGTCCAGTCCGGTTGATGATAATAGAATGTTTGTATAATACATTCGCCTGATGTTGCAAGAACGTTCCTATAACACATTTAATCTGTTCTTTAAAGGTTCTTAGAATGTTTCATTAGGTTGTTGGAACAGTCCAGTGGGAACTTTGTGGGGACATCACAAAAGATCGTTTCCCAAATGTAAAAGCTGTCCAGTTGTACCGATGATTTTACAATGTTTCTTTTATGGTGCTAAAAACATTTACCAAATGTTGCAAGAACATTCCACGAACACATTTAATCTGTTCTTTAAAGATTCCCTGAATGTTTCTTTAGGTTGTGGGAACATTGTGGGGATATGACTAGAGATAGGTTCCCAAAACAATCAAACTGTCCAGTTGTGCTAACATTCAGAGGTTATGCTACAGGACTACTTTGCTAGAGTTGATTGGAATATGTTTCGAGACTCTGACGATTACATTGACGAGCTAGCCACTTCCGTCACCGGCTTCATTAGAAAATGCATCTGCAAAGTTGTACCCACAATGAGGGTTCGTTGTTTCCCCAATCAAAAGCCCTGGATTAACACAGTGGTTGGCGCTAAACTAAAGAACAGGGCTACCGCACACAGAACTATCGTAGACAACTCTGATGCTAAGGGCAAAGACAGGAATAATTACAAGAAGTCCAACTATGACCTCTGCAGAGTCATCAAACAAGCAAAAGGACAATATGGGAATAAGGTGGAATCATATTACCCAGGCTCCGACGTCTGCCGCATGTGGCAAGGGGTACAGTCCATTGCGGATTTCAAAGGAAGACCCAACCGTGATCTGACCAATGATGCCTCTCTACCAGACAAACTCATTGCATTTTATGCACGCTTTGACATCAACAACATCGAGCCGGGTGTGAGGGCCGTCACCGACCCAAAGGATTGGGTGATCTCGCTCTCCGAGGCCGACGTGAGATGGGTCTTTAATCACGTCAACACCCGCAAGACCGCGGGCCCAAACGGTATTCCCATAACATGCGCAGAACAGCTGAAAGGTATATTCACTGTGATTTTCAAGCTCTCCTTGTCCCAGTCTGTAATCCCCACATTCCAATTTACATACCGTCCTAATAGATCCATAGACGACGCAATCTCAAATGCTCTCCACACTGCCCTCGCCCACCTAGATAAGGGAAATACCTATGTGAGCATGCTGTTTATTGACTACAGCTCAGCATTCAACTCCATTATCCCCTCCAGCCTTGTCACCAAGCATAGGACTCTGGGTCTGAACACCTCCCTCTACAACTGGATCCTGGACTTCCTGGTGGGCCAAGGTGGTGAGGGTAGGAAGAAACACCTCCGCCATGCTGAGCCTTAACACAGGGGCCTCACAGGGTGTGTGCTTAGTACCCTTCAGTACTCCCTGTTCACCCACCAATGTGTGGCCAGGCATGACTCAACACCATTATCAAGTTCGCTGACGACGCAACGTTGGTAGGCCTGATCACCTGCGACCATGAGTCAGTCAACAGGGAGGAGGTCAGTGACCGGGTAGTGTGGTGCCGGAGCAACAACCGCTCCTTCAACATCAGCAAGACCAAGGAGCTGATCATGGACTACAGGAAACATGAGGGGCGAGCATGCCCCCATCCACATCGACTGGGCGGCAGTGGAGCAGGTAGACAGCTTCTAGTTTCTCAGTGTCCAAATCCCCCCCCCAAAAAACGTAAAATGGTCCAAACACACACGCACAGTCGTATAGAAAGCGCGACAGTGTCTCTTCCCCCATAGGAGGATGAATAAGTTTGGTATAGGCCCAAAATCCTCAAAAGGTTCTATAGCTGTACCATTGAGAGCATATTGACTGGCTGCATCACTGCTTGGTATGGCAATAGCAGCGCTCTCAATCGCATGGCTCTACAGAAGGTTGTGCGGACAGCCCAGTACATCACTTGGGCCAGGCTCCCTGCCATCCAGGACCTCTATATCAGGCAGTGTGAAAAGAAGGTCCAGGACAATCGTCACAGACTGCAACCACCCAAGCCATATACTATTTTCTCTGATGCTGCACAGCAATAGGTACTGGTACATAAAGTCTGACACCAGCAGGTCCTGAATAATCTTCTATCCCCAAGCAATACGACTGATAAAAAAGGACTATCTGAGTTAACATTGTATCATTATTGACCTTTTATTTCAATCTTTGCACTGTCTCTATGCACACTCACAGGGCCCTACACAATCACACACACTATCACTCCATCACTCACACAAAATATGCACATACACTATATGACCAAAAGTATGTGGACATCGGCTCGTTGAACACCTCATTCCAAAATCATGGGCATTAATATGGAGTTGGTCCCCCGTTGCTGCTATAACAGCCTCCACTCTTCTTGGAAGTCTTTCCACTACATGTTGGAACATTGCTGCGGGGACTTGCTTCCATTCAGCCACAAGAACATTAGTGAGATGGGGCACTGATGTTGGCCGATTAGGCCTGGCTCACAGTTGGCATTCCAATTCAAACTTTACAGTAGGCACTACGCATTCGGGCAGGTCGCATTCTCTTGGCATCTGCCAAACCAAGATTCGTTCATCGAACTGCCAGATGGTGAAGCGTGATTCATCACTCCAGAGAATGTGTTTCCACTACTCCAGAGTCCAATGGCGGAGAGCTTTACACCACTCCAGCCTACGCTTGGCATTGCGCATGGTGATCATAGGCTTGCGTGCTGACATTGCTTCCAGAGGCAGTTTAGAATTCAGTAGTGAGTGTTGCCACCGAAGACAGACGATTCAGCTACGCACTTCAGCACTCGTTGGTCCTGTGGTCCTGTTCTTTGAGCTTGTGTGGCTTACCAATTTAAGGCTGAGACGTTGTTGCTCCTAGAAGGTTCCACTTCACAATAACAGCATTTTGTTCATTTTTTATGTTTTGGGTAACTTATTTACTTATTTTGTACATCATGCTGCTGCTACCATCTCCTATGTCCAAAATAACTTCTGGACATCAGAACAGCGATTACTCACAGCGGACTGGAAGAAATTCTTTCTTTTAACGAGTCCAACGAGAAGGATATACTGCTTTCACTGGAACAGGCCCAGATCCACGTAATTTGCTTGAAGAAAAGATGCAAGAAAGGGGGCTGCAGATCGGGCAACCTCCTGAGAATCTGTAGGCGAGCGAGTAAACTCCCACTGCCATCCATTCTTCTTGCTAACATGCAATCATTGGAAAATAAAATTGATGACCTACGATTAAGATTATCCTACCAACGGAACATTAAAAACTGTAATATCTTATGTTTCACCAAGAAGTGGCTGAACGATGATACGGATAATATAGAGTTGGCAGGATTTTCGATGCACCGGCAAAACAGAGAAACTACGTCTGGTAAGACGAGGGGTGGGGGTGTGTGTCTATTTGTCAATGACAGCTGGTGCGCAATGTCGAATATTAAAGAAGTCTCGAGGTATTACTCTCCTGAGGTAGAGTACCTTATGATAAGCTGTAGACTACACTATCTACCAAGAGAGTTCTCATCTATATTATTCATAGCTGTCTATTTACCACCACAGAATGAAGCTGGCACTGAGACCGCTCTCAACCAACTCTATAAGACCATAAGCAAAGAAGAAAATGCTCATCCAGAAGCGGCGCTCCTAGTGGCCAGGGATTTTTTTAATGCAGGGAAACTTAAATCAGTTTCACCAAATTTTTACCAGCATGTCACATGTGCAACCAGAGGAAAACATATCCTAGACCACCTTTACTCTACACACAGATATGCAGACAAAGCTCTCCCCTACCCTCCATTTGGCAAATCTGACCATAATTCTATCATCCTGATTCCTGCTTATAAGCAAAAACTAAAGCAGGAAGAACAAGTGACTCGCTCAATAGAGAAGTGGAAGTGGTCAGATGCTACACTACAGGACTGTTTTGCTAGCACAGACTGGAATATGTTCCGGGATTCATCCAATGGCATTGAGGAGTACACCACCTTAGTCATCTACTTCATTAATAAGTGTATTGACGACGTCATCCCCACAGTGACCGTATGTACATATCCAAACCAGAAGCCATGGATTCCAGGCAACATCCGCATCGAGCTAAAGGCTAGAGCTGCCGCTTTCAAGGAGCGGGAGACTAATCCAGACGCTTACAAGAAATCCCACTATGCCCACAGATGCACCATCAAACAAGCAAAGTGTAAATACAGGCTTAAGATTGAATACTACTACACCGGCTCTGACGCTCATCGGATGTGGTAGGGTTTGAAAACTATTATGTACAACAAAGGGAAACACAGACGTGAGCCTACCAGACGAGCTAAATGCCTTTCATGCTCGCTTCGAGGAAAGCAACACTGAAGCATGCACGAGAGCACCTTCTGTTCTGGATGACTGTGTGATCACGCTCTCAGTAGCCAATGTGAACAAAACCTTTAAACAGGTCAACATTCACAAAGCCGCTGGGCCAGACGGATTACCAGGACGTGTACTCAAAGCATGCGTGGACCAATTGTCAAGTGTCTCCACTGACATTTTTAACCTCTCCCTGACCGAGTCTCTAATACCTACATGTTTCAAGCAGACCACCATAGTGCCTGTGCCCAAGGAAGCGAAGGTAAGCTGCCTAAATGATTACCATCCTGTAGACACACTAGACCAACTCCAATTCGCATACCGCCCCAACCCCGAACAGATCCATAGATGACACAACCTCAATCGCACTGGCACACTGTCCTTTCCCACCTGGACAAAAGGAACACCTATGTGAAAATGCTGTTCATTGACTACAGCTCAGCATTGTCGTGACGTTGTATTAGTTACTGTGATGACTGTTGCTCATCGAATGATTAAAGGTTTCTAATTGCATGATTAACTGAATCAAGCAATTATTAACTCATTAACCTGGGTACCATGGGAAAATTAGTTTTATTAAGTTTCTATTTCCCAAATTAACTCAAAGAATATCAAAATATCAATTTTACAACAGTCGCTAATTAATCAGTTTCCTCTACAGTCTCATTCTGAATGTCGCATAATCCGGGAATCTGCACGGACCCGGGTCTCACCAATGAGTTCGTACCACACCAATCTTAGTTAAGTATTTCTTTACTAGAAAGCTACAAATATGATAAAAGATACACATACACAAAAACACATTCTAGGCTATTGATTAGAACTTAGTATAATGGGCCAACACACTATGGCGCGTGTCACCCAAAATGGGTACACGAGAGAAATATACATTTGGGTGCATTTGTCAGCTATGCTTATTTTAACCCTAGCCTTGCCCCAAACTGCCGCTCTTATGGGTCAGAATATAATGATGTAATTACGTGTGGGAGCTCCACGTGTGGTCGTTTAGGCTTCTCAATGATGCACTTCTCCGGCACAACTCTCTGGTCGTCCTCACGATGTCAGTGTCCTTTTGGTCTGATTCCTCGCCCTTGCTCTGGGAGGGGTCTTCTGAGGACAGACAGCACTGTAGCTCAGAGCTCACAGCGTAGGAATGAAACAGTGTAGATACCATGATTCAATGGGAGATGGAGGCTAGGTGGTCCGGCTTGAATTCACACACTTAGACACAGCTACTCATCAGTAGCATCGGTAGAAAAATATTTATTTTTCTTCAACCTCGGGTTGAGTTTTGTGTTCGTTGACTTTTTAGACCTCGGCTGCAGCTTGGGTCATTAATTCTTCACTCACATGTCTTATACCCTCAGGTCAGAAGTGGGTGTAACCGCCTTTAGGGCAATTCTCTGGGCGTACCAAGTTAAGAGGCAAGGTCTACATTTTACTCAAATCTAATTTTAGACAACTAACTTCACATTTCATCTTTCCCTAAACTGGGGCCCTTCAGGGGTGGGTACATAGTCCCCTCTTGTACTCCCTGTTCACCCACTACTAAATAGGCAAACACAACTCCAACACCATCATTAAGTTGCTGACGTCACAACAGTGGTAGGCCCGATCACAGACAATGATGAGACTGCCTAAAGGGAGGAGGTCAGAGACCTGGCAGTGTTGTGCCAGGACAACAACCTCTCCCTCAATGTGAGCAAGACAAAGGAGCTTATTGTGGAAAAGGCTGGCCGAACAGGTCCCCATTAACATCGACAGGGCTGTAATGTTGCGGGTTGAGAGTTTCAAGTTCCTTGGGGTCCACATCACCAACAAACTATAATGGTCAAAATATACCAAGACAGTCGTGAAGAGGGCACGACAAAACCTTTTCCCCCTCAGGAGACTGAAAAGATTGGCATGGGTCCCCAGATCCTCAAGTGGTTTTGCAGCTGCATTATCGAGAGCACGCTGACCGGTTGCATCACCACTTGGTATGGAAACTGCTCAGCATCTGACTGTAAGGCGCTACAGAGAGTAGTGCGTACGGCCCAGTACATCAGTGGAGACAAAATTCCTGCCATCCATGACCTATATAATAGGCGTGTCAGAGGAAAGCCCATAAAATTGTCAGAGACTCCAGTCACCCAAGTCATAGACTGTTTTCTCTGCTTGCGCATGGCAAGCGGTACCAGAGTGCCAAGTGTAGGACCAAGAGGCTCCTCAACAGCTTCTACCCCCAAGCCATAAGACTGCTGAAAAATTCATGAAATCGCCACCGGACTATTTACCCCCTCCTCCCTTTGTACACTGCTGCTACTCGTTGTTAACTATCTATGCCTAGTCACTTCACCCCCACATACATGTATAAATTACCTCGACTTACCTGTACCCCAGTACATTGACTTGGTATCGGTACCCCCTGTATATAGCCTTATTGTTATTTGTTGTGTTACTTTGTATATTTTTTTTAAATTAAGTCTATTTGGTAAATATTTTCTTAACTCTTCTTGAACTGCACTATTGGTTAAGGGCTTGTAAGTAAGCATTTCACGGTAAGGTCTACAGTTGTATTCGGCACATGTGACAAATAAAGTTTGATTAGATTTGACTTACAGTTGACCGGGGCAGCTCTAACAGGGCAGAAATTTGATGAACTAACTTGTTGCAAAGGTGGCATCCTATGATGGTGCCAGGTTGAAAGTCACTTCTAGAGGCAGTTTGGAACTCTATAGTGAGTGTTGCAACTGAAGACAGATGATTCAGCTACATGCTTCACCATTCTGCTGTCCCGTTCTGTGAGCTTGTGTGGTCTACCACTTTGCGGCTGAGCTGTTGTTACTCCTAGAGGTTTCCACCTCACAATAACAACATTACAGTTGACCGGGGGCAGCTCTAACAGGAAAGATGGCATCCTATGACGGTGCCACGTTGAAAGTCACTGAGCTCTTCAGTAAGGCCATTCTACTGCCAATGTTTCTCTGTGGAGATTGCATAGCTGTGTGATCGATTTTATACACCTGTCAGCAACGGGTGTGGCTGAAATAGCCGAATCCACTGATTTGAAGTGGTGTCTACATACTTTTGTATATATAGTGACATTTATACTGACTCTATACACACGCACACCCACTCACATATAAGCTGCTGCTACTCTGTTTATCTTATATCCTGTTGCCTAGTCCCCTTACCCCTGTACATATCTACCTCCATCACTTCAGTATCCCTGAAAATGTAAATATGGTATTGAAACTGACTTGAATGTCCTGTATATAGTATGCTTACTTAATTACTTTATTGTGCATTGTGTATTATTTATTGTGTGTATTTTTTTATGTTAATATGTTGTTATTGATTATTTCATTGTTGGGTTTTGAGTTTGCAAGATAGGCATTTCACAGTACTTGTGCATGTGACATTAAAACTTGAAAGATGAAAGAAAGATAATGTTTGTATCAGGGCGCACAAAATATTCCATTGATGTTGCAAGAATGTAGACAGAACAGTCTTTCTGAGTTTTTGATAGGTTCCCAGAACATGCAATTAGGTTGTGGACATTCCTATAATGTTGTAATATTAAAAAGTCACTGAGCTCTTCAGTAAGACCATTCCACTGCCAATGATTGTCTATGGAGATTGCATGGCTGTGGGCTCGATTTTATACACCTGTCAGCAACAGGTGTGCCTGAAATAGCCGAATCCACTAATTTGAAGGGGTGTCCACATACTTTTGTGACCGAACACCTGGTCTAAATTCTTGAAATGTTCCCAGAACATTTAATTAAGTTATGGGAGTTGTCTGGGATGTTGCAATAATATTCTGGTGATATTCACATAGATTGCACAGAACATTCTCACAATGTTCCACAATATTGAAATAGGTCAGTTTTTATGACGTTCGTAGCATATTTGTTTTAGGTTTAACACAATATTCCATTGATGTTCATGCAATATACATTTTACCTTGTCTTGGAGGTCCTCAGAACATTTCAATAATGTTAGAAAATGTTTTACCAGTATTACCACAACATTCTCAGCATGCAAATGTGAAGCGCCTTAAAGCAAACTGGAATACATCCCCAATGTATTTATATGTAGATTTAATGATAATTCGCAGGTGATATACACTGCTCAAAAAAATAAAGGGAACACTTAAACAACACAATGTAACTCCAAGTCAATCACACTTCTGTGAAATCAAACTGTCCACTTAGGAAGCAACACTGATTGACAATAAATTTCAAATGCTGCTGTGCAAATGGGAAGGACAACAGGTGGAAATTATAGGCAATTAGCAAGACACCCCCAATAAAGAAGTGGTTCTGCAGGTGGTGACCATAGACCACTTCTCAGTTCCTATGCTTCCTGGCTGATGTTTTGGTCACTTTTGAATGCTGGCGGAGCTTTCACTCTAGTGGTAGCATGAGACGGAGTCTACAACCCACACAAGTGGCTTAGGTAGTGCAGCTCATCCAGGATGGCACATCAATGCGAGCTGTGGCAAGAAGGTTTGCTGTGTCTGTCAGCATAGTGTCCAGAGAATGGAGGCCATAGGAGGGCAACAACCCAGCAGCAGGACAGCTACCTCCGCCTTTGTGCAAGGAGGAGCAGGAGGAGCACTGCCAGAGCCCTGCAAAATGACCTCCAGCAGGCCACAAATGTGCATGTGTCTGCTCAAATGGTCAGAAACAGACTCCATGAGGGTGGTATGAGGGCCTGACGTCCACAGGTGGGGGTTGTCCTTGCATTTGCCAGAGAACACCAAGATTGGCAAATTCGCCACTGGTGCCCTGTGCTCTTCACAGATGAAAGCAGGTTCACACTGAGCACATGTGACAGGCGTGACAGAGTCTGGAGACGCCGTGGAGAACGTTCTGCTGCCTGCAACATCCTCCAGCATGACCGACCGGTTTGACGGTGGGTCAGTCATGGTGTGGGGTTGCATTTCTTTGGGGGGCCGCACAGCCCTCCATGTGCTCGCCAGAGGTAGCCTGACTGCCATTAGTTACCGAGGTGAGATCCTCAGACCCCTTGTGAGACCATATGCTGGTGCGGTTGGCCCTGGGTTCCTCCTAATGCAAGACAATGCTAGACCTCATGTGGCTGGAGTGTGTCAGCAGTTCCTGCAAGAGGAAGGCATTGATGCTATGGACTGTCCCGCCCGTTCCCCAGACCTGAATCCAATTGAGCACATCTTGGACATCATGTCTCGCTCCATCCACCAACGCCACGTTGCACCACAGACTGTCCAGGAGTTGGCGGATGCTTTAGTCCAGGTCTGGGAGGAGATCCCTCAGGAAACCATCCACCACCTCATCAGGAGCATGCCCAGGCGTTGTAGGGAGGCCACACACACTACTGATCCTCATTTTGACTTGTTTTAAGGACATTACATCAAAGTTGGATCAGCCTGTAGTGTGATTTTCCACTTTAATTTTGAGTGTGACTCCAAATCCAGACCTCCATGGGTTGATAAATTTGATTTCCATTGATAATTTTTGTGTGATTTTGTTGTCAGCACATTCAACTATTTAAAGAAAAAAGTATTTCATAAGAATATTTCATTCATTCAGATCTGGGATGTGTTATTTTAATGTTCCCTTTATTTTTTTGAGCAGTGTACAATGAACAAAAATATAAACGCAGCATGCAACAATTTCAAAGATTTTATTGAATTACAGATCATATAAGAAAATTATTAGGACCTAATCTATGGATTTTACATGACTGGGAATGCAGATATGCATCCCTTGGTCACAGATATCTTTTTTTAAAGTAGAGGTGTGGATCAGAAAATCAGTCAGCATCTGGTATGACCAATATTTTAATAACTCAGAAATGATGTTCTGTCTTAATTGACCATATTAGACTGACACAGCTTTCCCTTTGTGGTGTGGAGGGTTAAAGGGGAACTGCACCCACTGATTTGGCCTTGTTTTTTGTCTTTCTCCTCAAGAAAAGTTTGCAGCCATGACAGAAGCCAAGTTGAGTTGGCTTGGGGGTGTGCTTTGATATGTCCCATGTGGCTCAGTTGGTAGTGCGTGGCGCTTGCAATGCCAGGATTGTGTGTTCGATGCTCGTGGGGGACCAGTATGTAAAGAAAGTATGAAAATGTATGCACTCACTACTGTAAGTAACTCAGGATAAGAGAGTCTGCTAAATTATGTAAATGTTGTGGGTGTGTTCTTGCCACCACCAAGACACCCATCTGTCAGAACCTTACCTGCAGCTGTTTCACCACACTCACGCACAACAGACAAACCTCCTGCAGGTTGAGTTCAATAACTACAGGCAGATGTATGGTGAGATGTGAGGAATATGAGAAGAATGCAATTGCTGAATGTATGTACAGTGCATTTGGGAACTTTTCAGACCCTTTGACTTTTCCACATTTTGTTACATTACAGCCTTATTCTAAAATGTATTTTTTTATACATTTTTGCAAATGTATAAAAAAAACTGTGAAAACAGAAATACCTTATACATAAGTATTCAGACCCTTTGCTATGAGCCTCGAAATTGAGCTCAGGTGCATTCTGTTTCCATTAATCATACTTAAGATGTTCTACAACTTGATTGGAGTCCACCTGTGCTAAATTCAATTGTTTGGATATGATTTGGAAAGGCACACAGCTGTCTATATAAGGTCACACAGTTGACAGTGCATGTCAGAGCAAAAACAAAGCCATGAGGTTGAAGGAATTGTCTGTAAAGCTCCGAGGCAGGATTGTGTCGAGGCACAGATCTGGGGAAGGGTACTAAAACATTTCTGCAGCATGTGGCCTCCATCATTCTTAAGTGGAAGAAGTTTAGAAGTGCCAAAACTCTTCCCGAGAGCTGGCTTCCCAGCCAAACTGAGGAATCGGGTAGAAGGGCCATCATCAGGGAGGTGACTAAGAACCCAATGGTCACTACGACAGAGCTCCAGAGTTCCTCGGTGGAGATAGGAGAACCTTCCAGAAGGACAACCATCTCTGCAGCACATCACCCATCAGGCCTTTATGGTAGAGTGGCTTGACGGAAAGTGTCTCCTCAGTAAAAGGCACATGACAGCCAGCTTGAAGTTTGCCCAAAGGATCCTAAAGGACTCTCAGACAATAAGAAACAAGATTCTCTGGTCTGATGAAACCAAGATTGAACTCTTTGACCTGAATGCCAAGTGTCACATCTGGAAGAAACCTGGCACCATCCCTACGGTGAAGCATGGTGGTGGCAGTATCATGCTGTGGGGATTTTTTTCAGCCGCCCACCTGACGGGCCGCCCTCAGATGGTGAGCGTAGGTAGCAACACATCTGCCACGTTGTTCCTCGACACTGGATCTCCTCAGGGGTGCGTGTTCAGTCCCCTACCTGTACACCCCTGTTCACCCACGACTGCATGGCCAGGCATGACACCATCATTACGTTTGAAGACGACACAACAGTGGTAGGCCTGATCACAGAAAACGACAAGACAGTCTATACGGAGGAAGTCAGGGACTTGGCCGGGTGGTGCCAGAATAACAACCTATCCCTCAACGTAACCAAGACTAAGGAGATGATTGTGGACTACAGGAAAAGGAGGACCGAGCACGCCCCCATTCTCATCTACGGGGCTGTAGTGGAGCAGGTTGAGAGCTTCAAGTTCTTTGGTGTCCACATCAACAACAAACTAGAATGGTCCAAATACACCAAGACAGTCGTGAAGAGGGCACGAGAAAGCATATTCTCCCTCAGAGAACGAAAAAGGTTTGGCATTGGTCCTGAGATCCTCAAAAGGTTCTACAGCTGCAACATCGAGTTGTTGGTTGCATCACTGCCTGGTACGGCAATTGTTAGGCCTCTGACTGCAAGGCACTAGAGGGCAGTGCATATGGCCCAGTACATCACTGGGGCCAAGCTTGGTGCCATCCAGGACCTCTACACCAGGCAGTGTCAGAGGAAGGCCCTAAAGATTGTCAAAGACCCAAGCCACCTTAGTCATAGACTATTCTCTCTACTACCGCATGGCAAGAAGTACCGGAGTGCCAAGTCTAGGACAAAAAGGCTTCTCAACAGTTTTTACCCGCAAGCCATAAGACTCCTGAACAGGTAATCAAATGGCTTCCTGGACTATTTGCATTTTGTGCCCCCCTCAACCCCTTATTTTATGCTGCTCTGTTTATCATATATGCATAGTCACTTTAACTATACATTCATGTACATACGGAACGACGGAACGACTTGATTAGTGTAGTGTCAACATCGCAGCCACTACCAGCTAGCCTACTCCAGCAGTACTGTTTCATTTCAATCATTTTAGTCAATAAGATTCTTGCTACGTAAGCTTAACTTTCTGAACATTCGAGACGTGTAGTCCACTTGTCATTCCAATCTCCTTTGCATTAGCGTAGCCTCTTCTGTACCCTGTTAACTATGTGTCTATCTATCCCTGTTCTCTCCTCTCTGCACAGACCATACAAACGCTCCACACTCGCGTGGCCGCGGCCACCCTAATCTGGTGGTCCCAGCGCGCACGACCCACGTGGAGTTCCTGGTCTCCGGTAGCCTCTGGAACTGCCGATCTGCGGCCAACAAGGCAGAGTTCATCTCAGCCTATGCCTCCCTCCAGTCCTCGACTTCCTGGCACTGACGGAAACATGGATCACCACAGATAACACTGCTACTCCTACTGCTCTCTCTTCGTCCGCCACGTGTTCTCGCACACCCCGAGAGCTTCTGGTCAGCGGGGTGGTGGCACCGGGATCCTCATCTCTCCCAAGTGGTCATTCTCTCTCTCTCCCCTTACCCATCTATCTATCGCCTCCTTTGAATTCCATGCTGTCACAGTTACCAGCCCTTTCAAGCTTAACATTCTTATCATTTATCGCCCTCCAGGTTCCCTCGGAGAGTTCATCAATGAGCTTGATGCCTTGATAAGCTCCTTTCCTGAGGACGGCTCACCTCTCACAGTCCTGGGCGACTTTAACCTCCCCACGTCTACCTTTGACTCATTCCTCTCTGCCTCCTTCTTTCCACTCCTCTCCTCTTTTGACCTCACCCTCTCACCTTCCCCCTACTCACAAGGCAGGCAATACGCTCGACCTCATCTTTACTAGATGCTGTTCTTCCACTAACCTCACTGCAACTCCCCTCCAAGTCTCCGACCACTACCTTGTATCCTTTTCCCTCTCGCTGCCCCTACTCGGATGGTATCGCGCCGTCCCAAAAGGCTCATACCTTCTCCAACCTTTCTCCTGACTCTGCCTCCTCAACCCTCCTCTCTTCCCTTTCTGCATCCTTTGACTCTCTATGTCCCCTATCGGCCGGCTCGGTCCTCCCCTCCCGCTCCGTGGCTCGATGACTCATTGCGAGCTCACAGAACAGAGCTCCGGGCAGCCGAGCGGAAATGGAGGAAAACTCGCCTCCCTGCGGACCTGGCATCCTTTCACTCCCTCCTCTCTACATTTTCCTCCTCTGTCTCTGCTGCTAAAGCCACTTTCTACCACTCTAAATTCCAAGCATCTGCCTCTAACCCTAGGAAGCTCTTTGCCACCTTCTCCTCCCTTCTGAATCCTCCTCCCCCTCCCCCCTCCTCCCTCTCTGCAGATGACTTCGTCAACCATTTTGAAAAGAAGGTCGACGACATCCGATCCTCGTTTGCTAAGTCAAACGACACCGCTGGTTCTGCTCACACTGCCCTACCCTGTGCTCTGACCTCTTTCTCCCTCTCTCTCCAGATGAAATCTCGCTTTGTGACGGCCGGCCGCCCAACAACCTGCCCGCACCCTATCCCCTCCTCTCTCCTCCAGACCATTTCCGGGGACCTTCTCCCTTACCTCACCTCGGACCGCTGGCAAGAGAGCGAGAGTTGCACCCCTTCTGAAGAAACCTACACTCGATCCCTCCGATGTCAACAACTACAGACCAGTATCCCTTCTTTCTTTTCTCTCCAAAACTCTTGAACGTGCCGTCCTTGGCCAGCTCTCCCTCTATCTCTCTCAGAATGACCTTCTTGATCCAAATCAGTCAGGTTTCAAGACTAGTCATTCAACTGAGACTGCTCTTCTGCATCACGGAGGCGCTCCGCACTGCTAAAGCTAACTCTCCTCCTCTGCTCTCATCCTTCTAGACCTATCGGCTGCCTTCGATACTGTGAACCATCAGATCCTCCTCTCCACCCTCTCCGAGGGGCATCTCCGTGCATTATGGGGATTGCGTCCTACCTGACAGGTCGCTCCTACCAGGTGGCGTGGCGAGAATCTGTCTCCTCGCCACGCGCTCTCACCACTGGTGTCCCCCAGGGCTCTGTTCTAGGCCCTCTCCTATTCTCGCTATACACCAAGTCACTTGGCTCTGTCATAACCTCACATGGTCTCTCCTATCATTGCTATGCAGACGACACACAATTAATCTTCCTTTCCCCTTCTGATGACCAGGTGGCGAGCATCTCTGCATGTCTGGCAGACATATCAGTGTGGATGACGGATCACCACCTCAAGCTGAACCTCGGCAAGACGGAGCTGCTCTTCCTCCCGGGGAAGGACTGCCCGTTCCATGACCTCGCCATCACGGTTGACAACTCCATTGTGTCCTCCTCCCAGAGCGCTAAGAACCTTGGCGTGATCCTGGACAACACCCTGTCGTTCTCAACCAACATCATGGCGGTGGCCCGTCCTGTAGGTTCATGCTCTACAACATCCGAGTACGACCCTGCCTCACACAGGAAGCGGCGCAGGTCCTAATCCAGGCACTTGTCATTCCCGTCTGGATTACTGCAACTCTGTTGGCTGGGCTCCCTGCCTGTGCCATTAAACCCCTACAACTCATCCAGAACGCCGCAGCCCGTCTGGTGTTCAACCTTCCCAAGTTCTCTCAGCTCCTCCGCTCTCTCCACTGGCTTCCAGTTGAAGCTCGCATCCGCTACAAGACCATGGTGCTTGCCTACGGAGCTGTGAGGGGAACGGCACCGCAGTACCTCCAGGCTCTGATCAGGCCCTACACCCAAGCAAGGGCACTGCGTTCATCCACCTCTGGCCTGCTCGCCTCCCTACCATTGAGGAAGTACAGTTCCCGCTCAGCCCAGTCAAAACTGTTCGCTGCTCTGGCCCCCCAATGGTGGAACAAACTCCCTCACGACGCCAGGACAGCGGAGTCAATCACCACCTTCCGGAGACACCTGAAACCCCACCTCTTCAAGGAATACCTAGGATAGGATAAGTAATCCTTCTCACCCCCCCCCCCCCCTTTAATGACTTAGATGCACTATTGTTGGCTGTTCCACTGGATGTCAGAAGGTGAATTCACCAATTTGTAAGTCGCTCTGGATAAGAGCGTCTGCTAAATGACTTAAATGTAAATGTAAAATGTACATACTACCTCAATCAGCCTGACTAACCGGTGTCTGTATGTAGACTCGCTACTTTTATAGCCTCGCTACTGTATATAGCCTGTCTTTTTACTGTTGTTTTATTTATTTACCTAACAATTTGTTCACCTAATATTGTTTTTGCACTATTGGTTAGAACCTGTAAGTAAGCATTTCACTGTAAATTCTACACCTGTTGTATTCAGCGCACGTGACAAATAAACTTTGATTTGATATTTTTCAGCCGCAAGGACTGGGAGACTTGTCAGGATCGAGGGAGAGATGAACGGAGCAAAGTACAGAGAGATCCTTAATGAAAACCTGCTCCAGAGGACCTCAGACTGGGGCGAAGAAAACAACCCTAAGCACACAGCCAAGACAACACAGGAGTGGCTTGGGGACAAGTCTCTGAATGTCTCCAAAAAATTCCCCAAAAAATCTGTTTTTGCTTTGTCATTATGGGTTATTGTGTGCAGATTGATGATGAAAAAAAATTTAATCCATGTTTAGAATATGCTGTAACGTAACAAAATGTGGAAAAAGTCATGGGTTCTGAATACTTTCCGAATGCACTGTAGATATTCTGATTGTAATTCCCAGCCGGTACAGATACTGTGCCCATCTGCATTTTTTCTCGTGGTAATGGGGCTACCTTGGAAAACATACCAGATGGCCATACCTTCCTGTATGGTGTCCCATATACAACAGGATTTCACTGATCCTTGTGCAGAATACACAGGATTTCTTCATCCCAATACTGTCTGATACCATTCAATTCAATAATAAATAAAACAATACAAATAAAAGTTGTCTGGTAATATGTTTATGCCGAGTGCCAGTCCCTCTCTCCATTCAGTGACATCAGTATCAAGCCTGTCTGTCAGTCTTGACTTTATCACATCATGTTGCAAGTCTCCATGTGTTGGCTCCATTCATTTTTCTGTGAACACATACAAACATAGTCACTGTTTTAGAACCAATGGCAATTAGGATAGGTCATATCTGACACACAAATCTATACTATGTTGAAATTTTAACAAGTCAGACTAAACCTAACTAATTCTGTTCTCCCAATCGACAACCGTTGCTGAGTAGGCTGGAGGTGAGGTTGTCAGTTTACATAATTTATGTTTCACAAATGTATCAAAGTAATGAAGTGTGTTCCCTTCTGTATTTACAAATTATGAGCCTGTGAACATTTTTGCTGCTGACAGGTGAAGGTTGCTGGCCAGATACTTGCCAACATGTAGCTGACTGTTCCATTCATAGGAATTCTAACAGTCACAGCTGATGAAGGCCCCCTTGCTGGTCTTCTCTTTGCTGCGTGTTCGGCTGCAAACTGGAATCTCTCGAATAACTACAGCAGGCAATCAATCTTATGCGGTGGTGTTGACTGGGAAGGCCTGTGAAAGGGTGGCACAATAGACAGCCAAGTGATAAATTGCCTGTTGTTCTAAAGAAAGTACAAAGCTTTTGGCTAATGTACTTCACAACCAAAATTACTCTACTAGTTGTATATGCTTGGCGGGGGAATTAGCCTACTATTTTATCAATAAAACTTTTCCCATAACACACAATACCGGTCGTTGTTGATGAACCCGTCTGTTTCATCAGGGCAGTAACTCGGGTCACTATCAGAGGCCTCATGATGGCGTGCTCTATTCGTAGGAGTTGAGGGAGACTTTGGCAAGAACAGAGGATACTGTTGTTGGGGGTACTATTGTCGCATGACACACTTTTACTCTAAGGTCTGTGTAAATAGCATGTGATCAGTGAATTAAATTATTTATGGCGGTCGCTAAACCTTTGCAATCACATTGCTGGATTGTTACACTATGCAACCAACTGTGACATGTTTTGCTGTGGACCTGGGTTGGTTTGAGTTTCTTGCTGTTAGTTAGTACACTGATGTAGTCCGAGTTAGCTAGTACCACCATAGCTGCATCCAATATTTATTTGAGCCCTAGACATGGGTTGCACCTCGAAGGCTAATGTGACTGTTTCGTCTAAATTACACAAACTTAAAGTTGCATGGAAATACAATGACATGCTAAAGTAGGCAAATAATTAGTAGGAAACAACTTTGCCATAATATGATGTCATCAATTTTACTCTAGAGAGATGGCAATATTGCCATTACTGTTACTAGCAAAGTAGGAAAAAATAACTAGCAATGCTAATGTTAGCGAGCTAAAATATGGTGGACCCCTCAATCTTAGTTAGCTAGCTAAAGTTATACTGCATCTAAAGCAGGGGTCTCCAACCTTTCCTAGCATGAGAGGTATTTTTTTTAAATGAAACATCGCCAAATAAAAAAAATTCTAGCTATCAAATAGGCACATTCTTCTCTTCTCCTCTCCCCTGCAACTCTTCCCTGGGTATTTGTCTACAAGATAAAGTACTGCATGTTTTTGTCAGTATATATGGTAAAATAATGGTTAATAAACAACTCTAAGTGGCTGCTATAAAATCTGCAATCTGTTTGATATTTTCCCAAATTATGTTTTCTCCATTTTATTTTTCATGATTTTAGATGTGTGTTTTTGGTTTATGTGTGTGTTTTCGGTTTTCACTCTCAAAAGTACAATTGTTCATAGAGAAACAACGAAATTGGAAAAAGGCATTTTTTGGGGGGGGTCTGTAATATTTTTTTGTGTAATTCCCCTTTAATTGCATATCTTGCCCTTTAATTACTCATCTAGGGAGTGAGGAATCTGCAGTCTAATGAGCCGGTCTAGCGAATGAGCCGGTCTAGCGTATGAATGAGGTTGCAACACTGCCTGGTATGGCAACTGCTCGGCCTCCGACCGCAAGGTACTACAGAGGGTAGTGTGAACAGCCCAGTACATCACTGGGGCCAAGCTTCCTGCCATCCAGGACCTCTAGACGAGGCGGTGACGGAGGAAGCCCTTAAAAATTGTCAGAGACTCCAGGCACCCTAGTCATAGACTGTTCTCTCTACTACCGCACAGCAAGTGGTACCGGAGCGAAAATTCTAGGTCCAAGAGACTTCTAAACAGCTTCTACCCCCGAGCCATAAAACTAATGAACATCTAGTCAAATTTCTACCCAGACAATTTGCAGTGCCCCCGCCCTCACCACCTCATTACACTACTGCTACTCTCTGTTATCATCTATGTATGGACAATTCAATAACTCTACCTACATGTACATACTGTACTACCTCAAATAACCGGTGCCCCGACACATTGACTATGTATCGGTACCCCCCTGTATATAGTCTCACTATTGTTATTTCACTGCTGCTCTTTAATTACTTGTTACTTTTGTCTCATTCTTATCTGTATTTTTTGAAACTGCATTGTTGGTTAGGGGCTCGTAAGCAAGCATTTCACTGTCGTATTTGGCACATGTTACTAATAAAATGTGATTTGATTGTCATCACAACTGAGCATACTTTGTATTTTGGGAACAGAACAGCTTTTGTGTTTAGGGAACATATATTTTGTGATGTCTCCACATTCTTCCCACCAGACTGTTCCCACAACCTAATGACACATTTTGGATACCTTTAAAGAACAGACAAAAAGTGTTGTAGGAATATTCTTGCAACATCAGGTGCATGTTTTATACAAGCATTGTATAATCATCAGCACAGCTGGACAGTATTTTGTGGTATGAGAACATTTGCCACAACCTAACACATTTTCTGGAGAATTTCACCGAACAAATTTTGGTTTGCTGGGAAAACATTACTGGTACATTGTGTTATTACTGTCACGTTCTGACCATCGTTCTTGTGTGTTTTCCTTGTTTTAGTGTTGGTCAGGACGTGAGCTGGGTGGGCATTCTATGTTGTGTGTCTGATTTGTCTATTTCTATGTTTGGCCTGATATGGTTCTCAATCAGAGGCAGGTGTTAGTCATTGTCTCTGATTGGGAACCATATTTAGGTAGTCTGTTTTGTGTTGGGTTTTGTGGGTGATTGTTCCTGTCTTTGTGTTTGTGGCACCAGATAGGACTGTTTCGGTTTTTTCACGTTTCTTGTTTTGTAGATTGTTGTATTTTCATCTTTATTAAAGATGTACAAAAATAACCACGCTGCATTTTGGTCCGCCTCTCTTTCACCAGAAAACCTTTCTGGGGAACGTTCTGTGGCGGTTGTGACAGATGTTGTGCACAACATTTTAGTGAATGTTAGGAGAACATTCCTAGGATATTTCATGAACAACATTTTTGAAGAAAAAATCTTTTGTTGTTAAAAACATTCTTTGAGTGTTATCGTCGTAATGTTAGATAAAACTAGAACTTAATAGGAATCTTAGCTAATGTTCTGGGAATTTTCCTGGTTTCCTGGGAAGATGATAAGAACACTGGATAAGTGGTTAAGCGTTAAAGCTTTATACTACCGTGATTCAGAGGTAACAGAGAGGGGACTGGTGTGCTCATTGGATATGCAGGGTTCAGAATTACCATATGGCTTACCTCAAGGCCATATAACTTACCCTGAACACATTTAGATCTCTGGAAAACAATACATCCATGGAATGACAGACAGAATGACTCAACAGACAGCCCATCTATCTCTTTCTGTCTCACACACAGAAATACATTGTAATTATATGGTCTCAGACCATATTGTCCTGTAGTGTGACTGAAGGCTGTTTGTTCTCTGTTTTTTACTCCAACTTTAAAATAAAGTTTCATAAGGAACTTGTGTGTGTGTGTGTGTGTGGCAGCAGCTGTATTGGGGGATCAGACAGAAGTGTGAGCAAAGTGACAGAGATAGAACTGGGTCAGGCCTCCTGACTAGAACACAGTCTGCAAGACCAACTGGAACACACACAGACATACACTTTAAATACTTTATTTGAATTTACAAATCACATTACATCATTAAGGATTCAAACATTTCACTTAAGAAACAAAAAGCACCTTCTCCTCCACACAGTCAGGCTGTACACAGAAGCTGAAACAGAGCAGTACCTTCTCCTACACACAGCTAGGCAGCCCATAACACCTGAAACAGAGCAGTACCTTCTCCTACACACAGCTAGGCTGCCCATAACGCCTGAAACCGAGCAGTACCTTCTCCTCCACACAGCTAGGCAGCCCATAACACCTGAAACAGAGCAGTACCTTCTCCTACACACAGCTAGGCTGCCCATAACACCTGAAACAGAGCAGTACCTTCTCCTACACACAGCTAGGCTGCCCATAATGGCTGAAACAGAGCAGTACCTTCTCCTACACACAGCTAGGCTGCCCATAGCGCCTGAAACAGAGCAGTACCTTCTCCTACACACAGCTAGGCTGCCCATAACGCCTGAAACCGAGCAGTACCTTCTCCTCCACACAGCTAGGCAGCCCATAACACCTGAAACAGAGCAGTACCTTCTCCTACACATAGCTAGGCTGCCCATAACACCTGAAACAGAGCAGTACCTTCTCCTACACACAGCTAGGCTGCCCATAATGGCTGAAACAGAGCAGTACCTTCTCCTACACACAGCTAGGCTGCCCATAGCGCCTGAAACAGAGCAGTACCTTCTCCTACACACAGCTAGGCTGCCCATAGCGCCTGAAACAGAGCAGTACCTTCTCCTACACACAGCTAGGCTGCCCATAACACCTGAAACAGAGCAGTACCTTCTCCTACACACAGCTAGGCTGCCCATAACGCCTGAAACAGAGCAGTACCTTCTCCTACACACAGCTAGGCTGCCCATAGCGCCTGAAACAGAGCAGTACCTTCTCCTACACACAGCTAGGCTGCCCATAACGCCTGAAACAGAGCAGTACCTTCTCCTACACACAGCTAGGCTGCCCATAGTGCCTGAAACAGAGCAGTACCTTCTCCTACACACAGCTAGGCTGCCCATAACGCCTGAAACCGAGCAGTACCTTCTCCTCCACACAGCTAGGCAGCCCATAACACCTGAAACAGAGCAGTACCTTCTCCTACACATAGCTAGGCTGCCCATAACACCTGAAACAGAGCAGTACCTTCTCCTACACACAGCTAGGCTGCCCATAATGGCTGAAACAGAGCAGTACCTTCTCCTACACACATCTAGGCTGCCCATAATGGCTGAAACAGAGCAGTACCTTCTCCTACACACAGCTAGGCTGCCCATAGCGCCTGAAACAGAGCAGTACCTTCTCCTACACACAGCTAGGCTGCCCATAACACCTGAAACAGAGCAGTACCTTCTCCTACACACAGCTAGGCTGCCCATAACGCCTGAAACAGAGCAGTACCTTCTCCTACACACAGCTAGGCTGCCCATAGCGCCTGAAACAGAGCAGTACCTTCTCCTACACACAGCTAGGCTGCCCATAACGCCTGAAACAGAGCAGTACCTTCTCCTACACACAGCTAGGCTGCCCATAGTGCCTGAAACAGAGCAGTACCTTCTCCTACACACAGCTAGGCTGCCCATAACAGCTGAAACGGAGCAGTACTTTCTCCACACAGCTAGGTTGCCATTCATGGCTGGAGCATTGCCTAGCCAGTTGTTTTACTCTACTCTTAGGCAGTCCTGCAATCTGAAGGCCATGTATCGTAAGCCTATGTACGCGGCCCAGACTGTCAAATAACAATGTCACCAACCTGCATCTGTATCCCAGGCTATCTAAGAGTGATATGAGGGGCTGGTATTTAAGAAGCTGATATTTAAGGAGCTTTTCAGAAAAGGCCTGCTCCATGTAGCAATTGAATGAGCAGCCTGATTCCAAAATCAGCACCTCCCTCTGGCCTCCACCCCCAACAACAATATCTGGCTTATTCGGCATACAAGAAAACACATTCTCATCAACTTCAAACCAGGCTCCTCTGACAAGAGAATGTTTGTGTATTTTCCCTGTTGGCGAAACCCGCCCTCACCTCAGTAGCCACTAGGTCAACAAGGCACTCATGTCTAACAATAGACAAGTCTGTAAATTAACGGCAGCCATTAAAAACATGTGCAACATACACCTTTACATTTAATTCAAGGGATCATGATTTGCAGGGTACCAGAGTAGAACTTGTAGCCTCGCCTTACCGGTAAAGGTGAGAATGTCCTCGCTAATGGCAGCATTTTGGTAAATGGAATAGGAGACAGAGTGGTCCGCACAGTCCATAGTAGCAAGTTTCCTCTGCAGCCTCAGCTCAGTCAAGTGCTGCCGTAACTGTAGCCCTGTAGGTTGAGATGTGCCATCATGGTTGACAGAAGCCTCCACGACAACACAGGGGTCTGCCACAACTGTATCAGAGACAGTCACTGTCTCAGTTTGCATGTGAGTCCATGTCCATCAGAGCTCCATGTCAGTGTGGTTGAACAGGTCATTGAGGTCTGGCCAGTCAGACCAGATTCCAAAGCCTGCAGCACGATTGCCCAGTTTTCCATTGGCCTTCCTCCTGAAGCCCGGGAAATTGTCTACAGTCTGCGGTCAGTGGGACCTTCGTCCTCTGTAGGTCCAAAAGGGAGGAGGCTCTGGCTAACTCCCTAACTGTCACATCATCACTGTAGAGCATGTTTAACAGGTGAGTCAGTATTGTAGCAATGTAAATCCACTCGACATTCGGGACACCATCAAAACATCCTCTCTTTGGCTCAGGAAGACATTTCCCTCTGAACCTTCTGTGGGATATGCACATTGGTAAACAGATGTTGAATCTTAACTAGGGCCACCTCTCTCACAGCCTCTAGCTTCATGACCACAGGCAGAGGGGAAATGTCAATCACATTAAGCCTGGTTGAATACACATGGAAAAGCTCCTCATCTTGTTCCCCCCACTCGCCAGCTAAATTAAACTTATGTCCAAGATAGCTGTATGTTTCGTGATGACAATACGATTGGTTTATTCATTAGTGTAAATGTTGGGGGCTTATCCGTTTTAGACGTTTTCCTCTACTGCGTCTTTCATAGAACACTGCACATTTTGGGTGTTTCACTTCCAGCACAGACCACTTGGAAAAGTCATCTGTGCGAGAGAGCATGTCTTTGATAACATGCTTCTCTCTGGAGGAGATCTGAACGTCATCAGCATACCCCTATACTAGCTTCGGTGACAGCACATGGGCTAGGGCACACTGGCATAGCCATTTCAGCCACTGGTTAATGGCTAGGATGAAGTTAACGGCACTCCATGGGCAGCCTGTTTTTATGCCAACCCTAATTGGGATTGGTTCAGTCAGGTGCTCCTCACAGGTAACTTAGAGAAAAGAGCCTTTGGACACATCGGATATAATGTCCATATAAGGCTGAGGCAGTTGTATTTTCTCAAGTGCGTTGATCATGACACTATGTGATAAAGTACCAAAGGCATCACTAAAGTCCAGAAAAACAGTGGAAAGATTTTTGAATTTATGCTTGAACTCATCAATTCCAGTTTACAGGCAGGATACATGCTAATGCATTCACTGTCTATCTATATGTGCAATTTGTTTGGGAGAGAGAATGCCTATACCCACTGTGCACACACTGAAACAACATTGTTTCCACGTCATTTCAATTAAATTATGTTGAACAAATATAGAATAGACGTTGAATTGACGTCTGTGCCCAATGGGTATCTATAAGCCATGGTAGTATGAGTCAGGCACGGTACATTTCCATTAATCAGACAGGCATTGAAGATATGCATGAGGGCATGGGAGGACTGGGGCATTTCGGATGGTGTCACTTAACTACTGACTCCCCATCCCGCGTGCGGGAGCATAATCATCGCCTGACACTAATTAGCATAACGCAACGGACATAAATATCCCTAGAAAATATTCCTATTCATGAAAATCACAAATGAAATATATTGAGACACAGCTTAGCCTTTTGTTAATCACCCTGTCATCTCAGATTTTCAAAATATGCTTTACAGCCAAAGCTGTTTATTAATAGCTTAGCATAGCATTTTGTCCAGCTAGCATCAGGTAACTTAGTTTACGGAAATCAGAAAAGCAATCAAATTAAATCGTTTACTTTTGATGAGCTTCGGATGTTTTCACTCACGAGACTCCCAGGTAGATAGCACATGTTCCTTTTTTCCAAAAATATTATTTTTGTAGGCGAAATAGCTCCGTTTGTTCTTCACGTTTGGCTGAGAAATTGCCCGGAAATTTGCAGTCACGAAAATGGCGAAAAATATTCCAAATTAGCTCCATAATATCGACAGAAACAAGGGAAACGTTGTTTATAATCAATCCTTAAGGTGTTTTTCAAATATCTATTCGATAATATATCCATCGGGACAATTCGTTTTTCAGTAGGACCGATTGGAGTAATGGGAGAATCTCTCTGGGGGCATCAGGTGACCACTTGCGCAATGTAGCCGCCTATGGCTATTCTTCAACATAAATGCGTAAAACTACGTCACAATGCTGTAGACACCTTGGGGAATACGTAGAAAGTGTAATCTGGTTGATAGCACATTCACAGCTCAATAGGGACTCATTGGAACGCAGCGCTTTCAAAACATGGGGCACATACGGATTGGATTTTTCTCAGGCTTTCGCCTGCAACATAAGTTCTGTTATACTCACAGACAATATCTTTAAAGTTTTGGAAACGTTAGAATGTTTTCTATCCTAAGCTGTCAATTATATGCATATTCTAGCATCTTGTCCTGACAAAATATCCCGTTTACAACTGGAACATTTTTTTTCCAAAAATGAAAATACTGCCCCCGAGTCACAACAGGTTTTAAAGAGATACGGTAATTTGGGATTTTGGCAAGGAGGCCATTTATCAAGTAGAAGTAGTTTTGCGAGCCATTGCTAACTAGCATTAGTGTAATGACTGGAAGTCTATGGGTATATTCTAACGCTAGTTAGCATTGGCTCACGAAACTACCTCTAACTTTCTTCATACTGGATACAGAGACATAAAAATGATATCCACAAATTCATCGGACTCTGGGGAAGTAGATAAAAGGCCTCGTTGCCAAAATCACCAAGTATGTCCCTTTAAAGTCTCATAAGTGACACCATCTGATCCACTTACTTTGTTGTTTGGTAGTGAAGTCAAAACATTATCTACCTCCTCAAGGGGGAAATTGCATATCTCTGGGAAATATTATGCTTGTACCGTTGATTTCACACAACGGAAACTTGGCATATGTCAATATAGTAGTTCTGTGCATTATTAATATTACTCGTACTGGGCGGGGGGGGGGGGTGTTCACAATAATGTCAATTGCTTTAGATATGAAATGTTGCCATAGGTATGCCATTTTCTGCCTGCATACCTGTCTGTCCTCTTTTGCATTGAGCCCCACAGCCACTGACTGATGGTCAATCCAGCTGGTGAGGGAGGTCACTGTCACCTCTGCTTGGTAATCCTTGCGTGTAGGGAACTTTCCCAGGATCCGTGCAACATATTTCAGGAGTGGAGCTCTGAATGGTCTCCTGTCCTGATGTTTTGCAGAAAAGACAATGTTCTTGTACAGTAGCAAGCCCCATTCAGAATAACCACTACTCTATTCCATTTTTCCAGATCCCCAGATGAGATGAAGTTGGTTTTCTTCTGAAGCAGTTTAGTGTCTCTCGTGAGTCTGGAATTGTTTCCATTCATGTTGTGACAGCTGACGTTCATACTCAGAGAAATCTGTTCAGTTACTGAAGTATCCCTGCACGCCAGGTGAACTGCGGTTGGGTGGTGAATACTCCATGGTACGGTAGACTCGGCCACTGAGTTGCGACAAGGCACATTAGTACCAAAAGTGTCCAAAACATCATCAGACCTTTATTGCATTAACGACACACTGACACACACACTAACACACACACATCGATCTCACTGATGTTCCCACTGACAAAATATTTCTCACTCGTTGTGTTTGTCTCAGGATGTTGTTATATCTTGTTGTTGTTGTTGCTCTGAGTCCCTGCCACTCTGAGGCGTAGTAATACAGCTACAATTATTGCTGTTACGTTTGAGCTGTGGTGTCGTCACTGACACGCCATGGCAAACAACGGCCTGCGCTGGCCTTAGAAGAAGATGTCTGAAATCACTCTGACACTGTGTCCAAACTGCTCCTGTGTCCTCCAGTCACAATCTTCCCTCTTAATCTCTCCCTCTCTCTATCTCTCATTGCCTGTTGTCTCCCTCACTCTCTCTGTCTTTCTTTCTCTGCCTCTTTCTCTGTCTTTGTCTTTCTTTCTTTCTGACATTTTGTACGTTCCTCTTATGTACAGTACTGTTCAAATCAACCCTGGTTCAAATAGACCATCCATTCTACCTCCCTCTCAAACCACTCTCACAGAGACAAAACAAAGATAAAAGAATCAATAACAACAGCATGTCACATGTGCAACCAAAGGGGAAAAAACTGTAGACAACCTTTACTCCACACACAGAGATGCATACAAAGCTCTCCCCTGCTCTCCATTTGTCAAATCTGACCATAATTCTATCATCCTGATTCCTGCTTAGAAACAAAAACTAAAGCAGGAAGTACCAGTGACTCGCTCAATACGGAACTGGTCAGATGACACGGATGCTACTCTACATGACTGCTTTTCTGGCACAGACTGGAATATGTTCCGCGATTCATCCAATGGCATTGAGGAGTATAATACCTCAGTCATCGGCTTCATCAATAAGTGCATCGACGACGTCGCCCGCACAGTGACGTACATATCCCAACCAGAAGCCATGGTTTACAGGCAACATCTGCATCTAGCTAAAGGCTAGAGCTGCCACGTTCAAGGAGCGGGACACTAATCCGGATGCCTAAAAGAAGTCCCACTATGCCCTCAGATGAACCATCAAACAGGCAAAGCATCAATACAGGAATAAGATTGAATCCTACTACACCGGCTCTGATGCTCATCGGATTTGGCAGGGCTTGGAAACTATTATGGACTACAAAGGGAAACCCAGCCACGAGCTGCCCATGACGCGAGCCTACCAGACGAACTAAATGCCTTTTATGCTCGCTTCATGGCAAGCAACACTGAAGCATTCATGAGAGCACCAGCTTTTCCGGACGACTGTGTGATAACACTCTCGGTAGCCAATGTGAGCAATACTTACAGGTCAACATCCACAAAGCTGCAGGGACAGATGGATTACCAGGACCAATTGTCAAGTGTCTTCACTGACATTTTCAACCTCTCCCTGACTGAGTCTTTAATACCTACATGTTTCAAGCAGACCACCATAGTGTCTGTGCCCAAGGAAGCGAAGGTAACCTGCCTAAATGATTACCACCCCATAGCACTCACATCAGTAGCCATGAAGTGCTTTGAAAGGCTAATCTTGGCTCACATCAATACCATCATCCTAGATACCCTAGACCCACTCCAATTCACATACCGCCCCAACGGATCCACGCAATCTCAATCACACTCCACACTGCCCTTTCCCACCTGGACAAAAGGAACACCTATGTAAGAATTATGTTCATTGACTACAGCTCAGCATTCATAGTGCCCAAAAAGCTCATCACTAACCTAAGGACTCTGGGACTAAACACCTCCCTCTGCAACTGGATCTTGGACTTCCTAACGGACCGCCCCCAGGTGGTAAGGGTAGGCAACAACACGTCTGCCACACTGATCCTTAACACTGTGGCCCCTCAGGTGTGTGTGCTTAGTACCCTCTTGTACTCCCTGTTTTGCCATGACTGCATGGCCAAACACGACTCCAACACCATCATTAAGTTTGCTGACGACACAACCTGATCACCGACAACGATGAGATGTCCTAAAGGGAGGAGTTCAGAGACCTGGCAGTGTAGTGCCAGGACAACAACCTCTCCCTCAATGTGAGCAAGACAAAGGAGCTGATCTTCGACCACAGGAAAAGGCGGGCCGAACAGGCCCCTGTTAACATCAACAGGGCTGTAGCGGAGCGGGTCGAGGGGTTCAAGTTCCTCGGTGTCCACATCACCAACGAACTATCATGGTCCAAACACACCAAGACAGTCGTGAAGAGGGCACAACAACACCTTTTTACAGGAGACTGAAAATATTTGGCATGGTTCCCCAGATCCTCATAAAGTTCTACAGCTGCACCATCGAGAGTATCCTGACCGGTTGCATCACCATGGCAACTGCTCGGCATCTGACAAGCATCCTGCCATGTAGGACCTATATAATAGGCGTGTCAGAGGAAAGTCCAAAAAATTGTCAGAGACTCCAGTTACCCAAGTCATAGACTGTTCTCTCTGCTGCCACACGGCAAGAGGTACCGGAGCACTAACTCTAGGGCCAAACGGCTCTTTAACAGCTTCTTCCCCCGAGCCATAAGACTGCTGAACAATTAATCCTAAAAACACCGGAATATTTACATTGACATCCCCCCCATTTGTTTTTTACACTGCTGCTACTCGCTTTTATTATCTATGCATAGTTACTTCACCCCTACCTAGATGTATAAATTACCTCGAATACTACGTCTGTTGTATTCGGCGCATGTGACAAATAAAGTTTGATTTGATTTGGCAGGGTGTGATATGCTTCCTAAGTGATTGATAATAGATGTTCAATTTAACAGCAAATGGAGGTCAGCCACATGGCCAAACACAAAGACATGGCAATATGATTTATTTGATTTTAAGGGTGGAGAGAAAAGTTTTGCCAAGGTTGTTTAGGTGTGGCGGTATTTTGTGTTTTGATAATTCATGCAGGTATTCATCCTCTTATCTGTCTGTATGGTTTTGGTTGTTTATTTACTTTTGGGCTTTCTGAATCCATTTCAGTCCGAGGTAAACAACAATAGCATGATGGATGTCAGGGGCTCAGATATAAGTGGACATATGAACGTCAGCTGTCACAACATGAATGGAAACAATTCCAGACTCACGAGAGACACTAAACTGATGGATGTCAGGGGCTCAGATATAAGTGGACCGTGAGAATGGGTAAGAGAGAATGAGCAGTATGAGTGTAAAAGAGAGATGAAAGAGAAAAAAGCTTTCAAATCCAATGTGATGAATCCGTCCCCTGTACAAAGGACACAAGAGGGACTGTGTGAGCTGATTTGATTTTAATCCTGTAGATTTCCACAGGAGATATGAGGGACTATGGGGGATATTGTTGTTTAATCTGATGGTACCTCTCTGATTACTCCCCATAACTCTGGTTGGACTGGTTAAAACCAGTCACAGTATACCCTGGGCATTGTACCCTGAGGTTATGACAGTCATATTACACCATAGTAATATAGAAATATTGGCACACACATGGATATATAGCCACTGGTTATCTGATGAACAACCTATTTCTGTAACGGTTTTCTTGACTTGAAGGAGAGGCGGACCAAAATGCAGCGTGGTTTCTAGTCATAGTTCTTTAATAAAGCAACTCCACATGAACAAACTAACAAAACAAGAAACGTGAAAACCTAAACAGCCCTATCTGGTGCAAACACAGAGACAGGAACAATCACCCACAAACACACAGTGAAGCCCAGGCTACCTAAGTATGATTCTCAATCAGAGACAACTAATGACACCTGCCTCTGATTGAGAACCATACTACGCCGAAACATAGATATACCCAAATCGTAGAAAAACAAACATAGACTGCCCACCCCAACTCACGCCCTGACCATACTAAATAATGACAAAACAAAGTAAATAAAGGTCAGAACGTGACAGTACCCCCCCCCCCCAAGGTGCGGACTCCAGCCGCAAAACCTTAACCTATAGGGGAGGGTCTGGGTGGGCGTCTGTCCGCGGTGGCGGCTCTGGCGCGGGACGCGGACCCCACTTCACCATCGTCTTAGTCCGCCTTATTGTCCGCCCCCGTGGCTTCCTAACCACGGTGACCCTACTAAATGACCCCACTAGACAGAGGGGCAGCTCGGGACAGAGGGGCAGCTCGGGACAGAGGGGCGGCAGCTCGGGACAGAGGGGCGGCAGCTCGGGACAGAGGGGCGGCAGCTCGGGACAGAGGGGCGGCAGCTCGGGACAGAGGGGCGGCAGCTCGGGACAGAGGGGCGGCAGCTCTGGGCTGAGGGGCTCTGGGCTGAGGGGCTCTGGGCACTGGCGGCCCCTGGCTGACGGGCAGCACTGGCGGCTCCTTGCAGACTGTCGGCACTTGCGGCTCCTTGCAGACTGGCGACACTGGCGGCTCCTTGCAGACTGGCGACACTGGCGGCTCCTTGCAGACTTGCGGCACTGGCGGCTCCTTGCAGACTGGCGGCACTGGCGGCTCCTTGCAGACTGGCGGCACTGGCGGCGCTGGGCAGACTGGCGGCACTGGCGGCACTGGGCAGACTGGCGGCACTGGCGGCACTGGGCAGATGGGTAGCTCAGGCGGCACTTGGCAGACGGGTAGCTCAGGCGGCGCTGGGCAGACTGGCGACTCTGATGGCACTGGGCAGACTGGAGACTCCGGCAACGCTGGAGAGGAGGAAGGCTCCGGCAGCGCTGGACAGGCGGGAGACTCCGGCAGCGCTGTAGAGGAGGAAGGCTCCGGCAGCGCTGGACAGGCGAGGCGCACTGTAGGCCTGATGCGTGATGCTGGCACTGGTGGTACTGGACCGAGAACACGCACAGGAAGCCTGGTGCGGGGAGCTGCCACCGGAGGGCTGGTGCGTGGAGGTGGTACTGGATAGACCGGACCGTGCAGGCGCACTGGAGCTCTTGAGCACCCAGCCTGCCCAACCTTACCCGGTTGAATGCTCCCGGTCGCTCTGCCAGTGCGGCGAGGTGGAATAGCCCGCACTGGGCTATGCAGGCGAACCGGGGACACCGTGCGCAAGGCTGGTGCCATGTAAGCCAGCCCAAGGAGACGCACTGGAGACCAGATGCGTAGAGCCGGCTTCATGGCATTTGGCTCAATGCTCACTCTAGCCCGCCGATACGCGGAGCTGGTATGTACCGCACCTGGCTATGCACCGGTTTTCACGTCATCTCCCGACGTCCTCAGACATGGATTGATGTTGAATACTGACTTGTATTATCGGTGACCTGGCTGGGAATAAACCTCAAATAAATGACACCATCCTAAAACTACATTTTAATTTAGATTAATCCAGGATTGAGGTATTAGTCTCAACAGTATGTCTGCTCTCTGATCATAGGGTAATAATATTAATTTCCCTCCCTCGTTTTTAGGTCCTGCAATAGACTAGCATCCTGTCTAGTGGGTGTACTTGTACATCAAGCTGCCACATGTTACAAAAACAGGAGATTGGCTCCTGCCTTATGGGCTATTCTGGCTCGGACAAGACTACTTACTTATCTCCCCTATTAAAAGTGCTACTGTTATTCCTTGTGTCGCTATTTCTAAACCTAACCCTGTTTAATTTTATATTTCATCTTTAACTCTGCATTGTTGGAAATTGATTGATTTGATATTGAGACTAGTCCTGCACTAAAAAAACTAAGTTTAATGGGGAATCTCCGTTCTTAGCGCTTTTTAGGATCGGGTTTAGGGCCTAAACTATGTTCGGGCCCTATTTCAGAATGGCACCTGAAAACTCTAATTGTATGATGTCTGAGGATACTGCCGAAGGCAGGAGTTTGAGCGATCAAGAGTAAGGGGTCAGGGGTTTAGACTATTAGACTACAATTTAGACTAGTCACTTTTCTTCCAGTGTTCAGACAAATGGATGTCCTGAGGATGATGGTGAGTCTGATGAAGATGTCAAGAGTCATGTCAACTATCAAAACCTGCAACTCTCAAAAGGTATTTCATTACACCATGCGTGCACCCATGAATGTGTTTGATTAAATGCGGAAAAACACATAAGTGTCACTTGCATTTTAATTCAAACAAGAACGTTCAATTATTGTGCAGATTAAATTGGTTGATGAGAAATCCAGTCAAAAATACTGCTGGCTGTAAATCTCATAAACACACACACACAAACAAACATAAACACACACACAAATACTGTAATATAGAGTATAAGAAACACAAATCCAATTTTATCACTTCTGGTTGAATGAACGAGAGCAGAAGATAGGCGTTGTACTGCAAAGAGAAGGATGGTGGCTGGGAGGGAGGGAAGCAGGGAGGGGTTGGACAAATTGTCAAAGCAAGGAACACTACCGCTGAAGGCACCATGGAACTGAAACAGTTTTCACCATAAATATGTGAGCTGTTAATATACGTGTACACACACACACACACACACACACACACACACACACACACACACACACACACACACACACACACACACACACACCCTCAGCACCATGTGGGTAATAAAGAACAAACATTCTCTCACCGTATGATAAGTGACGTTATAAAACAGTTTGAAGGAATATGTAGCCTATGTCCCAAATAGCACCCTATTCCCTAGTGCTGTCCAAAGAAGTGCACTATATAGGGTGCCATTTTGATATAACCCTGCTGAATTAAGCTCTGTGTTTACATTACAGCAAATTCCAATCTTCTAAAGATACTGTTTAAACTTCTAGGAAGCATTGTCTTGTTCTAAAGCACAGCCTTATTCTATTGCAGTACAGAGACACTGTGCAGGTTTTCTCAGGGGTTGGAGAAGATACGGCTGCTGTCCCAAATGGCCAGCCAGGTCACCCGTGATACAAGTCAGTATTCAAAGTCTATCTATGTCTTTGGACATTGGGAGATGCTGTGGAAACCGGCCACTAGAGGCAAGAGTGAGCACTGTCACCTTCAAGTAGGTTTCGGTTTTGCTAGAGCATCTCCATCCACAAATGTTGCAAGTTCAAATCAAGCAAAATAATGTTGTTTTTATATGTTTGGTTTCAAACCTATCCCAAACCTTAACCCTTACCTTAACCATTCAGAGTTAATGCTTAACCTTAAGAATATGGAGTTAATGCCTAAATTTCACCCTGGGGGAATCGGGGCTTGTTTCATATTGTCTGAGGCATTTCTAGGACGTTGAAATGTATTTCACACATAATTGCCTAGTTGAAAGACAGGTCTGGGCCTCGTGTGCTGAATTATACATCACATGATGCTTTCCGGTGTATTGATTAGGGGTGGGGTCTAAAAATACATGTAGTACTTCTTTGTGGTATTTCGTGAAGGCTCTATGTTATACTGATCGCACTCTATGTTTTTGTGGTTGTACAGTCGAAGCCAAAAGTTGAGAATTACAAGTCTGCTGCCTTAGTTTGTATGATGGCCATTTGCATATATTCCAGAATGTTACGAAGAGTGATCAGATGAAATGCAATTAATTGCAAAGTCCATCTTTCCCATGCAAATTAACTGAATCCCCAAAAACATTTCCACTGCATTTCAGTCCTGCCACAAAAGGACCGGCTGACATCATGTCAGTGAATCTCTCATTAACACAGATGTGAGTATTGACGAGGACAGGGCTGGAGATCACTCTGTCATGCTGATTGAGTTTGAATAACAGACTGGAAGCTTCAAAAGGAGGGTGGTGCTTGGAATCATTGTTCTTCCTCTGTCATCATTGCTTTGCACAAAAAGTGCTTCACGGGCAAGGATATTGCCGCCAGTAAGATTGCACCTAAATCATCAAGAACTTCAAGGAGAGTGGTTCAATTATTTTGAAGAAGGCTTCAGGGCGCCCAAGAAAGTCCAGCAAGCGCCAGGACGTCTCCTAAAGTTGATTCAGCTGCGGGATCGGGGCACCACCAGTACAGAGCTTGCTCAGGAATGGCAGCAGGCAGGTGTGAGTGCATCTGCACGTAGAGTGAGGCGACTTTTGGAGGATGACCTGGTGTCAAGAAGGGCAGCAAAGAAGCCACTTCTCTCCAGGAAAAACATCAGGGACAGACTGATATTCTGCAAAGGTTACAGGGATTGGACTGCTGAGGACAGGGGTAAAGATATTTTCTCTGATGAATCTCCTTCCCGATTGTTTGGGGCATCCGGAAAAAAGCTTGTCCGGAGAAGACAAGGTGAGCTCTACCATCAGTCCTGTGTCATGCCAACAATAAAGCATCCTGAGTCCATTCATGTGTGGGGTTGCTTCTCAGCCAAGGGAGTGGGCTCACTCACAAGTTTGCCTAAGAACACAGCTATGAATAAAGAATGGTACCATCACGTCCTCAGAGAGCAACTTCTCCCAAACATCCAGGAACATTTTGGTGACGAACAATGCCTTTTCCAGCATGATGCACCTTGCCATAAATCAAAAGTGATAACTAAGTGGCTCGGGGAACAAAACATCAATATTTTGGGTCCATGGCCAGGAAACTCCCCAGACCTTAATCCCATTGAGAATGTGTGGTCAATCCTCAAGAGGAGGGTGGACAAACAAAAACCCACACACAAATTCTGACAAACTCCAAGCATTGATTATGCAAGAATGGGCTGCCATCAGTCAGGATGTGGCCCAGAAGTTAATTGACAGCATTCCAGGGCGGATTGCAGAGGTCTTGAAAAAGAAGGGTCAACACTGCAAATATTGACTCTTTGCATCAACTCAATAAAAGCCTTTGACACTTATGAAATGCTTATAATTATACTTCAGTATTCCATAGTAATATTTGATTAAGAAAAAGTTTCCAAAACTGTTAAAACAATGTCTGTGAGTATAACATAACTGACATGGCAGGCAAAAACCTGAGGAAAATCCAACCAGGAAGTACTATAATTTTGAAAGGCTGTTTATCCATTGAAAGCCTGTCCACCATACAGAGTTAGGACCAAGTTCACGATATCTATGGCTTCCTGTACATGTGGCCAGTCTTTAGGCATTGTTTCAGGCTTTTACTCTGAAAAATTAGGGAGATACACCACGTTCAATGAGTGAACATTGGAAATGTTCAGACATGAGCCAAGCGTGTGATCGCGAGCGCACCTTTCTTGTTTCTCCTTTTCTATTGACAAAGCTTTTCTCCGGTTGAAAATGATTGATTATTTATGGCAAAAACAACCTGAGGATTGATTTTAAACATTGTTTGGCATGTTTCTACTAACTTTCATTGTACTTTTTTTTACTTTTCATCTTGATGTTGAGAGCGCGCATTTTGCCTTTGGATTTCTGAACTAAACGCACCAACAAACTGAGGTTTTTGAACATAAAGAGGGACATTATTGAACAAAACAAACATTTATTGTCTAACATGGAGACCTCAGAGTGCCACCAGATGAAGATCATCAAAGGTAAGTGGTTAATTTTAACGCTATTTCTGACTTTTGTGACACCTCTCCTTGGTTGGAAAATGGCTGCATGGTTTTTGTGGCTAGGCGCTGACCTAACATAATCGCGTGGTGTGCTTTCACTGTAAAGCATTTTTGATATCTGACACAGCGGTTGCGTTAAGGAGAAGTTTATCTTTAAATGTATGTTAAACACTTGTATCTTTCATCACCGTTTATGATGAGTATTTCTGTAATTTGATGTGGCTCTCTGCATTTTCACCAGATGTTTGTTTGAGACAATGATTACTGTCCATAACGCTTCAATTTCAACTGAGGTTTTTGGACATAAAGATTAACTTTATCGAACAAAACACACATTTATTGTGTAACATGAAGTCCTGTGAGTGCAATCTGATGAAGATCAAAGGTTAGTGATTTATTTAGTCGCTATTTCTGACTTTGTAAACCCTCTCCTGGGCTGGAAAATGGCTGTATGGTTTTCTGACCTAACATAATCGCATGATGTGCTTTCTCCATAAAGCCATTTTGAAATCGGACACTGTGGTTGGATTTACAAGAAGATTATCTTTAAAATGGTGTATAATACTTGTATGTTTGAGGAATTTTAATTATGGGATTTCTGTTGTTTTGAATTTGGCGCCCTGCAATTTCACTGGCTGTTGTTGAGGTGGGACGCTACCGTCCCACTTGTACCAGAGAGGCTAAAGGTGGCGGACACTAACAATAATCCTGTGGGCAAAACTGAAAGAATTGACCAGACACAATGGCTTCAAGTGATTCCTCTCATCACTACGAATTCAATGATGGAGCATCTATTAGCTACATGGTGAAATTCAGTCATACATGTTTCAATCGGAGTATAGCGAAGAGGATTGGAAACAAAGCGTTGTAGTTAGCTAACAGTAGGTGCTCAGCTAAAAGCCGATGCCAGCACCAAGAGGGCAGATTACAAATATGGTGCCTAGCTAACTTGAGTATATCTACTGAAACCCATATTGTGTATTGCTGGCTAACATACTACTGTGATACATGTGGGGGGAATCAAATTATTTTTCTGTTTACTAACTTACCTAGTTATGTAGATAATAAGTTATCTAGCTAAACAATTACTGGTAGCCATATCTATGACTAAAAATAGAAAAGGGTTTACAATCAGAGCTCTTCTGTATCTCGATTGTTAAATCTCTTATTTCTTTAGTCGTAGATATGGCTAGCTACTTAACAGCAAGCTACAAAGTTACAACTAGCCAACTAAAGCTACGTTTTCAAGTAAACGTTAGCACATGACTGCAGTTGGCTAGCTAGTTAGCCTTGCGCCTGCTAACTTATGGTCCACGCCTCGGATTTATAAGTAAACGTGTAACATCAGCAACTGTAAACAATTGTACTAGCTAGCTCTGTAACACAATTGACAAGGGTTGACATTGGTTATGATTATGATCTTGGAAGCTGTTATGAATTTGATAAATAATGACTAAATGATGTATACATTTAACTTAGTACTATAATTAACAGTATTCCACCCTGTCACTGTATAATTGTATGGAATTTATTAGAATGTATAAAAGTATAATCAATAAATGTGTAATTCTAGTCAGAATTAGAGTAAAACAATATAGCTAATGTGGTATCTGGGTGTCTCAAACACAGACTGTCTTAGCAGAACTGTCATGCTGACCTTGGATATGGGGCCTCTGGGAGATGGTGAAAGGGAAGAGACGTACTTCCCAGGGTCTCCCTGTCTTGAGGGAGGATGGGGAGTGTTTTTTGTGGCCTTCCCTAATCTCTCTCAGCTGGGTAGCAGGACAGGGTGGGCGTGGGATACCTAATGTTGTGTGTGCATGTGCGTAAGAAGCCAAGTATAAAATGAATGGTTTTGTGCAACTAAGTAGAGCTCTCGTAAATAAACGTTGTTGACTCTTGTAGACTGACCACTGTCTGTTTCATTTCAACAAGAATCTTACAAATTCTTGGTAGCAGACCAAGTAGTTTAATTGAAGTTCAGTTTATGAACATTGAGAACATATTTCTCTTAACAATTTGGTCCTTCGAGAGCCGGATCTCAATACCTGCCTCTGTCGTTCCAAAAGAACTGCTGAAAACCGTGCACGGGCGGATCCAGGATACGTAAGACAAAGACCTGACCTCTGACTTGAGGGTATATTTCAGGCCAGTGGTGAACTGATACACGACAGAGTTGGTGACGAGATATAATTTACATTGCTTTTCCCAGTCTTCAAGACGAAGGTCAGTAATCTTTATTCACAAATTTAGGGGGAAGGATTTAAGATATCTTTGATTTGATGTTCTAAAAATTCTTAGAATTAATCAATAATAGGTGCTTAATTATTCTAAACAGATTCACTAGGTTCCTACTTTGTAGTTTAACCAAAATCGATAAGAAGAAAGGTAGGGTGCACTACCACAAATAAAAATAACGGAAGGAAGGGATATTCAATAGGTGTTGTTAGAAAGGACGGTCGTTTTGTACAAACAGGAGAACTTATGGTTAATTGGCATGCGGTAAATTAGCCATAGAGCCAATTCAAAACACATACCTAAATAAAGTCCTAAGTGAGGATATAAACTAGGCTTGGTGAGAAAGGAAGGTAATTCTATGCGAACAAGATAACTTAACCTATTTAATACTGAAATAAAGTCTGAAAAGGAAGAGAGAGAAGCCTAATATTGCGGAGTGAAGATAGGAGATATTAACTTTAAAAGTCCTAAGACACAACAGATAGTTGTACGGGTGAGACCTAATGTCCGATCGACAGTCAACTCTATAGATAAAGTTTCCAGAAAGGAGAAACACACATCAAACAGTAAATACACATAGTGTGAAAAGAGATCAGAGTTTTAAAAAGCATACACATAGAATAAGAAGATAATAATTTGCGTGTGAGAAAGATATATTGATCAGTCAAAAGTCACAAGGAACAACGTGAAAATAAGTGGAACTTATGATTGTATACGGGTGAGATCTAAATAATATATCAGGATTCATTCAAATAATTATTAAAAACGTAAATAAGTTAAGAGATACACATAGATAGTAATTGGATAGTGGTAGAAAGAACACACACATAGAAGGTAAACAGCACATACACATAGAAGAAGATGAGACAGAAAAACGGAGAGATAATTACGATAGAGTTGTGCCCAATCGAAATGTTTTTATTCTTATGGATTGACCGACATACATTATAAATTTAGCGAAGTACATGGTACTTTTACATTTTGGTTGATTTGTTGCTAAATGATATTGTGATATCATTGCGTGATGACGTAAAACTGCGTCATTACGTAGAATACACAATAACGTTACTCAAATTGATTTGACAGTTGTTCAGGTACAGACTCCCACTCTTTTCTATACTTCTGGCAGTGCAATATTGATTGTGAGATGCTGATTGATGTTGTAAGTTCTGTTCAAGATCAAACATTCGTGACCAACTATATTCATTGGGTTTGGCTTGTCGAACCCGTACTACTGCTGCTGCAGTCAGCCAACAATGATTTGCTGGTATCCAAGGGTAGCACAACCTCAATTAAGTACATATGACCATTGAGGAAATTTAAAACTAATGATTCAAGGGAGTACAATGGAATTAGAATGCTGACAACATGGTTTTTCTGGGAAAAGGAGGCTTCATTGTCTCTCTCTGGAAATGTATTCTTTGGAATGTGTTCTGGGGCTGTAATCTTGAAGGGAGCAATTGAGATAGAAGCATGTTTCTACCAAATTGAAAAGGCCGGGAAATTTAATGTTATGTTTGTTTTTAGCCTTTGGGTTTGAGGAGATTTCTTGTTTTCTAGAGACGATATCTTAAAGGGGTACACACATATGGAATATTAGAAGGTTTATTTTCTGAGTTTTAATTAAACACGTGAATTCTGACCTGGGATAAAACATGTAGAAAATGTTTGATGGTTTTTCTTTAATTTGTCTAATATAGTATGGAACACAAGTATAAAAGGGTGGTATGACCTTTGACCTCTATCATGGCTTTCCGTTGTGGTCTGATCAGCCTCATGGGAGGGCCATTTGGATAATGAATTTAAGGTAATTTGTGATACTGATTTTAAGGTAAATTGAGTAATTGATAATTATGAATGAGTTGTTGTTCTTTGACATAGTTGTAATTTGAACCAATGATAATAAAGAAAAGGCATAGACTTGGATTAATGGTAGACCTATGTTAATTATTTAGAACCTAATCCAGGCCAACAGGACAGGGATATATGACATCTGTGGTGATTCAAGATTATTGATAGGATCGAGATAACCACCATAGATTGTGACCATAGACATGTTTTTTCTAAAATCCATGAGTTCAGATAATGCCAAACAGTGAGACACTTAGTCAATATTTGGTAACAACCCATATTTGATACTGACTGTTATGAGAGAGAGCGAAAGACAGATAGGGGGTAGGGCAGACAGAGGAGCCCCCTGCACTGCTGAGACCTTGAAGGTTTGGGAGCAGAGAGGAGAAGGTGGGGAAGGGGGGCCAGGAAATGAGCAAGATAGAGAGAGAGCAGAAGGAATTTGAGGCAAAACACAACCGGCCGAAATAGTAGCATTGACAGAGAATTGTTACAGGATAGCCATGAACAAACGCCCTGGGGAGAATTGGACATGTGGAAAATGAAAGGGGCGATCCTACAAGATAATGCCAGACCTAAGGATATGTCATTGCTTAGATATGCAGCCAGATTGATACCTGGGCAGAGCCAGGTATCAACCGGAGGGTTGATGGCCCAGTGGCCTAGGCAGGTTAGGAAAGACGTCGTGGCCCATCGTGGCCTATGTGATAATGAACAAAAAAATGTTTTTAAATAGTAATAGATAAGCTAAAATATTAGGTCAAGATATTATCCCTAGAGTTGGTTTACTAGAATATATTTCTTTAAATAATGGATGACATTCTACTAAAAATATTCATATTCATGAAATCACAAGTGCAATATTGCAAAACACAGCTTAGCCTTTTGTTAATCCACCTGTTGTCTCTTTTGAAATTATGCTTTACAGCGAAAGAAATCCAAGCGTTTGTGTAAGTTTATCGATCGGAGGACAAAACATTAAGTACACTTAGCATCAGGCAGCTTGGTCACGAAAATCAGAAAAGCAATCAAATTAATTGTTTACCTTTGATGATCTTCGGATCTTTTCACTCACGAGACTCCCAGTTACACAACAAATGTTCCTTTTGTTCCATAAAGATTCTTTTTATATCCAAAATACCTCTGTTTGTTTGGCGCATTATGTTCAGAAATCCACAGGAAAGACCGGTCACGACAACGCAGACAAATTCCATATAATATCCGTAATGTCCACAGAAACATGTCAAACGGTTTTTATAATCAATCCTCAGGTTGTTTTTAAAATATATAATCGATAATATATCAACCGCAAATGTCATTCACAGTAGGAGAGGGAAAAACAATATTCTGTTGCGTGAACAAAACTCATGTGACCACTTGACGCGATGTTATCGTTCTGGCTCATTTTTCAAAATAAAAGCCTGAAACTATGTCTGAAGACTATTGACACCCTGAGGAAGCGATAGGAAAAGGAATCTGGTTGATATCCCTTTAAATGTAGCAATGGGAGGCTATGGAACATGGAGTTTTCAAAATAGAAGCCACTTCCTGGTTTGATTTTTCTCATGGTTTTGCCTGCAATATCAAATCAAATCAAATTAATTTATATAGCCCTTCTTACATGAGCTGATATCTCAAAGTGCTGTACAGAAACCCAGCCTAAAACCAGTGGTGGCCAGTCCTCTTCTGGCTGTGCCGGGTGGAGATTATAACAGAACATGGCCAAGATGTTCAAATGTTCATAAATGACCAGCATGGTCAAATAATAATAAGGCAGAACAGTTGAAACTGGAGCAGCAGCATGGCCAGGTGGACTGGGGACAGCAAGGAGTCATCATGTCAGGTAGTCCTGGGGCATGGTCCTAGGGCTCAGGTCCTCTGAGAGAGAGGAAAGTAAGAGAGAAAGAGAGAATTAGAGAGAGCACATCAGTTATATCAGTTCTGTTATACAATATTTTGACAGTTTTGGAAACTTTAGAGTGTTTTCTTTCCTAATCTGTCAATTATATGCATATTCTTTCATCTGGTCCTGACAAATAGGCCATTTATTTTGGGAACGTTAGTTTTCCAAACATAAAAATAGTGCCACCTAGCTTCAAGAGGTTAAAGTAATGATGGGATGCCGTTTCTCTTTGCTTATTTGTGTTTTCTTGCCATAATATGGACTTGGTCTTTTACCAAATAGGGCTATCTTCTCTATACCACACCTACCTTGTCTCAACACAACTGATTTGCTCAAACGCATTAAGAAGGAAGCAAATTCCACAAACTTTTAACAAGGCACACCTGTTAATTGAAATGCATTCCAGTTGACAACCTCATGAAGCTGGTTGAGAGATGCCAAGAGTGTGCAAAACAGGCATCAAGGCTACTTTGAAGAATCTCAAATATACAATATATTTTAATTTGCCACAGGTAACCTAACGTTAGCGAGCATGCTAGCCTAGCAGGGTAAGTTAGCTAGCTAGCTAACATTACAGTCCTGTATTGAACTCTGAAAGTCGTCGGCTAAATCAAATAGCTATCTTTTGGTATACACATTGTCAATCAATTTCGCCAATTTCCTGGTAGTCACTGCTAGACCTTCAGCAGAGTAAACAAGTTTGCTTGTTTGTTCTATCTATGACTGACGTTAGCTAACATAAGCTAGCTAATGTTATCAAATAAAGAGTATCTCAATTTGGTAGCCATGTATTCCACCCTTGTCTGGGAAACTCTGTTATTAAAAATAGAATTATAGCTAACTCACTCTGTGTTGGCAGCAATAATTAACGTGTATAAATTGTCTATGGTGGGTTAATTGGTTCTCAGCCAGTCTCAACTGGCTAACAATCTTGCTGCTGCTGATAATCTTCCATTTTGTTGTGAAGGGAAAAAAATGATTGCTGCTAACGCATCACTTCTTAGCTATGATTGAAATGGGATCCCCCATCAAATCAGCCTAAAAATCCCTCTGATAATCTTTGGTCACTGCATTATTCTTGATAGCTGCAAGCCACTGGCAGAATCAGGATGAATCTCTGGTAGGTAGAATGTGAAAGATAACATTTTTTTACGCTTGTTTGTAATTAGCACAGCCAGGCACAGAACACCACGTGGGCATGATGAAGTGAAAAACTTACAGTGAAAAAAATCTTACAGTGAAAAATATCTTTCCTAGAGAAGTTCTGATATTACTGTGTGCTGGTCATTGAAAGTAAACAATGCCATTATTCAAGTTTGTGGGCACACCCCCTCTTTCTAGTGGGCAGTATCAGCATTCGCTATGAATGCCGGACTTTGTGGTTGACTATGAGCAGATCAATACACAGAGTCCAAACTTTCTGATTCTACTCGTGAAATGAAAATGGACAGTTGCGATTTCTATGATAAAAACACAATGTTGTTAATACTGTAGTAATGACTATATGACGTGGAAGAGCCAGAGTGAAATTCTCCTTTAAAACCCAACCTTAAAAATTCAGAGTTAATGCCTAAACTTAACCTTAAACACTTTGAAATTTGACGTGTGAAAAAACATGGATGAAAGTCGAATTCTGAAGTGAGACTGTGACTTGCTGAGACGCAGCAAGTCACCTTTAAAGTGACCCCCCCCACACACACACACACACACACACACCTACGCACCTCTCCGCCAAACTAGAGTTGGTGTTCTGACACCCCATTCATCAACCAAGTCTATATATAGTTATTTAATTAGCAGCAGCACACTTAAACCAGACATAATCAGGCTCCACCCCCAAGACTCCACACAGACACACACAGACACACACGCACACACACACACAAACATCACAGACACAGACATATATCTGTGTATGTGTGTGTCTCTCTCTCTGTTTCTCTCTCTCTCTCTTACTGAGCCATTCAAGCCTCCCACGGCAGACGTCTACTGTGCCATTTCTATCTATCTCTCTATCTCCATCTCCATCACTCTCTGTCTTCCACTCTCTCTATTTCTTTCTCTCTCTCTCTCTCACGCTCTGTTGAGCTCTGTCTATCTCTCTTTCTAATACACACACACTCCTCCCTTTTTCTCTCTCACACACACACACACACACACACACACACACACCATGTGACCTCGGTCTAATCATATCCCATTCATACAAAACATACATTTGTGTCCCATTCCCCTTTAGAGGTTTGCTTCCCATTATAAGGGAAAGATTGTTCCTATTCTCCGTTGTGGAAGCAACAGGGAAACTCACGGATCATGCAGCGGGGCTGCATTTGTGACATCAACTGTCATTGTATTCAGTCTGCTTCATTCTGAGAGATTTAAAGATTTAAAACGGATGCCATCACGCACACAAAGTTGGTGTGCATACACACTCACATACACAAATAAACGTGTATAATAGGTTGACTGTCTACTAAGGGGAGTAAAATATTCTCATGATGTGTTACATACAATATATTCTGTATCAATTGCTCTGAAAGGTAATTGTCTCTTGGTTAAGTGTTGTGTGATTGATTAAAATGTTTCCCCCGTCCTCGCTACTCCAGTTCTCATGGCAACCCCCTGCTGGGTCCTCTCTCTGTGGAGGGGAGGTCCCTCTCAGCGCCTGATCAAAATTGAGCAAGACAAAATAAATAGAATAATACATACCCTGTCAGGGAGAAGTGTGTTTGAGAATGGTGTTTGAGAATGGTGTGTGAGTGAGTGAGTGAGTGAGTGAGTGAGTGAGTGAGTGAGTGAGTGAGTGAGTGAGAAATGATGGACCTGTGTATGTGCAACAAACGTCAAATTTCGAAGTTGTTCAAAGTGACAAATGTTGAAGTGTTTGGTTACTTCTCTGTTTCATTCCAAGCTTAAGTTTAGGCATTAAATCCGAATTCTTAAGTTTAGGCATTAACTCCGAATGGATAAGGTAAGTGTTAAGATTTGGGATAAACTTAAAAACAAAAATTTACTGCACAACTTTCTATCATTTGATTCAAACAAGGAGGCAGGTGCATACGCCAATCCGTCATCCCCGTCCACAATGCCTGAGCAAAACCAAGGCCTACTTGAAGGAAACAGCGCTCACTGTTGCCCCAAGTGGCCGGTTTCCACATCCTCTCCCGACATCCTCAGACATGGACGGATGTCGAAGTGTTTCAGTCATATTCACCCTCCTGAGCTAAGAAGGACGATTGGTGTTTCAAAGGTAGAGAAAAGATGAAACAGAGGTTGTTTTGATAACCGCAACAGTTCTGAGGGTGATTTCTAATGGTTATACAGTATTATGGTGAGTTATTCCTTAGTTTGATAGACAGTCAGAGAGGCAAAGAGTTAAATAAAGGCAGAGAGAGAGAAAGAGTGTGAATTAGATACAATACAAGAGACAAAGAGATTAAGATAAGGAGTGTTAAAGACGAGAGACAGAGAACATTTTCCCTTTTGAAACTTTAACTATTTTCTCATCGTTACAACACTGTACATAACCATAATATGACATTTGAAAGTCTCTATTTCCTTGAAACTTCTGTGAGTGTAGTGTTTACTGGTCATTTTTGATTGTTTAATTCACTTTTTTATCCATTTCATATGGATAAACATACATTTGAAGTCGGAAGTTTACATCCACTGAGGTTGGAGTCATTAAAACTCGTTTTTCAACCACTCCACAATTTTCTTGTTAATATACTGTAGTTTTAGCAAGTCGGTTAGAACATCTACTTTGTGCATGACACAAGCAATTTTTCCAATAATTTTTTACAGACAAGTTATTTCACTTACAATTCACTGTATCACAATTCCAGCGGGTCAGAAGTTTACATACAGGAAGTTGACTGTGCCTTTAAACAGCTTGGAAAATTCCAGAAGATGATGCCATTGCGTTAGAAGCTTCTTATAGGCTAATTGACATTATGTGAGTCAATTGGAGGTGTACCTGTGGATGTATTTCAAGGCCTACAGTTGAAGTCGGAAGTTTACATACACCTTAGCCAGCTACATTTAAACTCAGTTTTTCACAATTCCTGACATTTAATCCAAGTAAAAATTCCCTGTCTTAGGTTAGGAAGGATCACCACTTTATTTTAAGAATGTGAAATGTCCGAATAAAAGTAGAGAGAATGATTTAGTTCAGCTTTTATTTCTTTCATCACATTCCCAGTGGGTCAGAAGTTCACATACACACAATTAGTATTTGGTAGCATTGCCTTTAAATTGTTTAACTTGGGTGAAACGTTTTGGGTAGCCTTCAACAAGCTTCCCACAATAAATTTGGGTGAATTTTGGCCCATTCCTCCTGACAGAGCTGATGTAACTGAGTCAGGTTTGTAGGCCTCCTTGTTCGACACACTTTTTCAGTTCTGGCCACAAATTTTTCTGTCAGAGCTTTGAGATGGCCACTTCAATACCTTGACTTCATTGTCCTTAAGCCATTTTGCCACAACTTTGGAAGTATGCTTGGGGTCATTGTCCATTTGGAAGACCCATTTGTGACCAAGCTATCACTTGAGATGTTGCTTCAATATATCCACGTCATTTTCCTGCCTCGTGATGCCATCTATTTTGTGATCTATTCTGTTCATCTGTAAGGTGCCTCTTTGCTTGACATCATGGGAAAATTAAAAGAAATCAGCCAAGACCTCAGATATAAAATTATAGACCTCCACATGTCTGGTTCATCCTTGTGAGCAATTTCCAAACTCCTGAAGGTACCACGTTCATCTGTACAAATAATAGTATGCAGGTATAAACACCATGGGACCACGCAGCTGTCATACTGCTCAGGAAGGAGATGCGTTCTGTCTCCTAGAGACGAATGTACTTTGGTGCGAAAAGTGCAAATCAATCCCAGAACAACAGCAAAGGACCTTATGAAGATGCTGGAGGAAGCACGTACAAAAATATTGTCATGACGTTGGCCTCTTTGGGTATAGCAAGCCCATCCCCCTCTCCCTGCCTCCCCCTTTCCTCCTTCAACTAGGTTGCTGTGGTCAGAGAGACATCGTAAATTCCTGAGAATCTCCTCATGGACACACAGTATAGAGAGAGTTGAATGTCATGGAGAACAAAGGAAATCCTTCCACCTCACAGAACTTGAGGTACGAACAAATTTCATGTTCCGGAGAAAGTATAAAAGATCAGTGAAGAATCCAGCTACGAACTGGTCCGTTTGTCAGAACTTGGAGAAGCTCATGGGAGACGGTGTGGCCACATTACCATAACAATGTTTATATAATAGCCTCAGATATGAGGTTTACATCTAATTGTTGTATAATATGAATGAGTGAGTATGATACTGTTTGTATAATTGTGTAATATGATTTTGGACTGTTTAATGAAGAAAAATACAATTCCCGTTTGATTTGAACTCAATCAGAAGACTGCCGCTGAGCCCAGTTAGGGTCAGGCCTCCTGGGACAGCCCCTCTTCTGCCATTCCGAATAAAACCCAACTGAGAAATTATCAACAGACTGAGCTTACCTCAATTAGGAGATGGCTATAGGTTGCAGACATTAGGAGGTCATAGCTGAAACCTGATAGTACGAGCTGGCCATTACTTACCCAGACTCGGACCAGCATCGCAACGCCATCTCCTCCCAAGGAGCCATCATTGGAAGGCACGAGGAGTTGCTGCGTGGTCTCATTGAAGGGTTCCAGACCTTGGCCGGATGCCATGACTGAGCATTTAACACATTGCTCGATTAATTCCGTGGATTGTCTGTTAGACAGCCTACCACAACAGTGATCTCCCAACCTACCACAGTGTCCCGAAAACCCTGCTTACCTCCTGTGGAGTGCTACTCTGGAGCTTCCAGAATGTGCTGGGCTTTTCTCTCCCAGTGCTCCCTCATTTTCGAGCTGCAGCCTTCTTCGTTCCCCTCGGACCGCTCGAGGATGGCATACATCATAACGCTGATGTCCGGGGGGACACTAGCCTGGGCCACGGCGGTGTGGGAGCAAGAATCTGCTGTCTGCCCCAGTCTGGAGGAGTTTGTGGATGAGGTTCGGAAGGAGTTTGATTCTCCGTTGTCCGGGAGAGAGGCTGCTCGCAAGCTGCTCCAGCTACGTCAGGACTCCTGTAATGTGGCAGACTACGAAGTGGATTTCCACACGTTGGCAGCTGAGAGTGCTTGGAACCCAGAAGCGCTGTTCAACATGTTCCTACACAGAGTATCGGAGGAAGTAAAGGACGAGCTTGCAGCCCGGGAACTACAGACGGATCTTGAATCACTCATCGCCTTGACCATTTGGATCGATGGGTAACTATGGGAATGAAGGAAGGAGAGGAGATTCAATTCCACCTCACATCCGTATCCCGGAAATCCACGACGGCTCCATTGCCGAGAGAACCCGAGGCTACCAGAGTTCCCCCGAGAGCCTCCAAGGTCGGCCGATTCACCTCTTCCCAAGCCCATGCAATGAGGCAGAGCTAGGCTGTCTTCAGTTGAATGTCTATACAGGCTTCACACTAAGAGCTGCCTGTATTGCGGGACTACTGGTCATTTCGCCTCCACCTGTCCACTAAAAGACCAGGCTCACCGGTAGGAGTGAGTACTCTGTGGGCCATATGGAGAACTTTTCCTCTTCTCTTACTCACATCCCTTTTCATGCCATGTTGCTGTGGGGGAACCTGTAGAAATCTCTCTGGGTAATCATCGATTCTGGGGCTGATGATAGCTTTATGGACGCTGCCCTGGCTTCTGAGCTGGATATCCCCATTCCCATGGACGTTAGAACACTGGAGGGGTGCTCTATAAGCCGGGTCACCCACAATACTACCCCTATCAACCTACATGTGTCAGGGAACCACAGCGAGATGGTCCAGTTCCTGCTCATTAAGTCTCCTCAGGTTCCTGTGGTATTGGGATTCACCTGGCTCAAGCGACACAATCCCCTCATTGACTGGTCTGCCGGTGCCATCATGGGCTGGGGCCCGTTCTGCCATGCCCATTGTTCAGTAAGGCCCGGGCCACTTCGCTGCCACCACCCTGACCATATGACTATGGGATTTACCTTCTCCCAGGCACAACTCTGCCCCGGGGACGACGGTACTCTCTGTTGGGTCCAGAGACAAAAGCTATGGAGACCTAAATTGAGGACTCCCTAGCTGCTGGGTTCTGCCTCCCCCGCCGGTGCAGGGTTATTCTTTTTGGAGAAGAATGACAAAACCTTGTGCCAGTGCATCAACAAGCGACGTCTCAACGACATCACAGTGAAGATCCGCTACACGCTACCTCTCATCTCCTCAGCCTTCGAGCCGCTCCAGGGGGCCACCGTGTTCTCCAAGCTGGTCCTATCGAATGCCTACCACCTGGTGTGGATACGGGAAGGGGATGAGTGAAAAACTGCCTTCAACATGGCCAGCAGTCACTACGATTATCTGGTCATGCTATTCTGCCTTACCAACACCTCTGCTGTGTTCCAGGCTCTGGTTAATGATGTTGAACCGGTTCGTCTTCGTCTACCTTGATGACATTCTTGTCTTCTCCTGCTCCATCGAAGAACACGTCCGACATGTTCTCCAACGCCTCCTGGAGAACCAACTTTTTGTAAAAGCAGAGAAGTGCAAATTCCATCACTCCACCATCCCCCTTCTGGGTTACATCATCACTGCTGGGAGTGTACAGATGGATCCCGGGAAGGTGAGAGCGGTAGGGGATTGGACCCAGCCTATGTCCAGAGTACAGCTGCAACACTTCCTGGCATCCCCCTGTCTGCACTCACCTCTCCCAAGGTTCCGTTCATGTGGTCCCCAGCTGCTGACCGGGCGTTCCCTGGATCTCAAACACAGCTTCACCACAGCTCCCATCTTGGTTCCTCCTGACCCATCCCGCCAGCTCGTGGTGGAGGCCGATGCTTCGGATGTCGGAGTGTGGGCTGTCCTGTCCCAGCGTTCTGCCCTGGTCCTGCTCAAGTTACATCCCTGAGCCTTCTTCTCCCACCCCCTCAACGCCATAGAGACGAACTAGGATGTGGAGAATCATGAACTTCTCGTGGTGAAGATGGCGTTGGAGGAGTGGAGGCAATGGCTGGAGGGGGCGGAACATCCTTTCATTGTGTGGACCGACCACAAGAACCTGGAATATCTCTGCACCGCCAAGCGCCTCAATTCCAGGCAAGCTAGGTGGGTCCTACTGTTCACCCAGTTTAACTTCTCCCTCTCAAACTGGCCGGGATCCAAGAATGTCAAGCCGAATGCGCTGTCATGCCCAGATTTACCTTTACTATGTTACATCTGGTTTATGAGACCGCGTGGTTATATCTGCAGGGCAGCCAGATTTAGGGTCATTAAATATAGTGTGGATGAAGCAGGTTGAATAAAGAGAAAAACAATACATAAAATGCACAATACATAAATCCCTAAACCTATTTTTTGTGCAATTTACATCAATAAACTACATTAAGGTTTTTCTTTCATTATTTTAGGCTATCTGACATTAGTGCATAAGCCTAAGCTTGATGGCCTAACTTTACACTGCCAAATAGCCTACACCCAATCGCCAAATGCTTTAATGAACTGGCCGAAAAGGTTTATGTCGATCCACTGACGCAAAAAAGAACAATGTCAGAATTTAATTTAATAAGAGAAAAGCTGTGAAATGGAGAGTTGAAAATAAATAGAAGGTAATGTATGAGAAAGATTTGGGGAAGTTATCAAAGAGGATGACAGCAGTGCCTATGTTAAGTGTGATGCTTGTGTCCCACTGGGCACACACTGGTTAAATCAATGTTGTTTCCATGTAATTTCAATGAAGTTGCATTGAACCAATGTGGAATAGGCTTTGAATTAATGTCTCTTCTCAGTGGGGAGGTGCTATATACATTTGACGGTCACAATACGGGAACTCAAGGGAACTGTAGCTTACTGTTCAGATGGGTTAATTGGAAACTGAAATCTGGACACTGACTGTAGGTCTGTATCCTCTCACATAGTCTTGATATTATGCTACAACAATAAAATGATAGGCTACACCAAATGTAGGCTACATTTTCACTCAGGAACAGGAGTGGAGAACTAGGATTTCTTTATTTCAGCATCTTGAGAGAATGCATCCTAAAATCTGATAGTATTTCAACAACATAAAATATGCTTCCAAGCTGAACTGAAATCTTATCAGAAACATATTGGGTCGTTTTCACAGCTTTGGAAACTGAAGTCATTTGGAAATGTTGCACAGAAAATCTTTCTGTTTTTGTTATTGCATTTTCTCTGTCCCTAAAGGTTTTTGCTCTACGAAAGAAGCATAGATGACAGAGAACTAGATTGAATCATTCATTCTATCATTTATGACATTATTCTGGTGATTAAGGGTTTTATTTTATATTCTAGTGCAACATAATGTATAATGACAAAAGAGAAGTGGCCTGTCTCAAATGACAGATAAGCTCACTAACATTTTTTTTATTTTACCAGGCATGTCAGTTAAGAACAAATTCTTATTTTCAATGACGGCCCAGGAACAGTGGGTTAACTGCCTGCTCAGGGGCAGAACGACAGATTTGTACCTTGTCAGTTCAGGAATTCGAACTTGCAACCTTTCGGTTACTAGTCCAATGCTCTAACCACTAGGCTACCCTGCCGCCCCATCATAATGTCAGAAATAATAAGCAGAAACAAAAAATCCAGCACCCCCTGTCAAAAACAATATGCCTTCTCTAACTGTACCCAACAGCGCATTTTCTATACTTGCGGGTTAGGGTTGGATGAGGGTCTCAGATTTTCACTTTATCACATATAGTGGGGCGGTTGCGGATGGATTATTAGCAATTGCGGGTAGGTGTGGTTGAACAAACATCTAAGCGGTGCACCACTTGTGCGTGTGGTGATGCACAAATCGATGGTGTACATTATCTCGGTACCAGTCCGGGCTGAGTGTCTCTTGCTGAGCTCTGTCTGAAGAAAGAAATGCTGACAGGAATAAAAAGGAGAGGGACGAAATGAAACAGTGACAGAGACTCTAAACTCAGTGTGTGTGTGTGTGTGTGTGTGTGTGTGTGTGTGTGTGTGTGTGTGTGTGTGTGTGTGTGTGTGTGTGTGTGTGTGTGTGTGTGTGTGTGTGTGTGTGTGTGTGTGTGTGTGTTATACAGTAGGTAAATAAGTAGGAAACACTCATCTCAGTTGGAGCTTTTCCTCTTCCTATCTGTATCGTTATTGATATCTCCTGTATTCTCCTGGGGCTCCATTAATGGGAGATGAGTGGTTGTTCCCTGCTCCTACTGCTGTTGCTGCTGTTAGATCTCCTCTTCCTAGCTTAGTGTTAGTGTGTGTGTGGGGGGGATTGTTTGTTTTTTGTTTAGATCAGCTCAGGGGTGGATTGGCCATCTGGCAATTTTGGCAAATGTCAGATGGGCTGGACCATTTTGTGATGGGTGAGCTGCAGGCGGCTCAGTCAAAGGCTCACATGATTTGATGTTTGTTTTAATTGCACAATTTCTCTCACAATTTATAATGAGCCTTTGACTGTTCAGTGGGCAACACTCTTTATACAGGTTACATCCTTACGTCACACACATGGTAACTCCTCTTTATGATTCATCACCTCTGGCATTTAGGCACCGTTATCTTTTTGCCTTGCACTAATGTTTGTTTCGTTTCATATTCAGCAATAGTTCCTAAGACAAGTCCATGCATGTAGGTCAGAGACGTAACCATATGAACATTAAATATTAGGCCATACCACTGGTACAGAAATAAATAGTCATGTCCACTCCCCAGACAGGTGCATGTCTAATTGTGTCTAATGACCCAGACGCACATACAGAGTGCACTATTCTTGCTGTCTCCTCTGAAATTAACACACATGTTCTGGAAAATACTCAGTAGGTGCAGGTGGACCTGTTTGCCTCCCTGGACAATAAACACTGCCCCCTGTGGTATTCCATGTCGGAGCTACCAGAGCCTCAGGGCTTGGATGCTCTGGCTCATGATTGGCCAGGGCTGGAGCTTAAGCATTCCCCCCTTTTCCCCTGATCCAGACAGGACCAGGATGGCAGAGAATTGTTTGCTTCTAATGGCCCCATACTGGCCCAGACAACCATGGTTCAGACTTCTCTTGTCCCTGTTGTCTGGGCCACCTTGGCAACTTCCCCTGAGACTGGACCTGCTGTCTCAGGTCGAGGGAACTCTGTGGCATCTGAGGCCACACCGCCTCAGTCTAGTGGCGTGGCCACTGAACTGCACCCACGGTCCATGTTAGGTCTACAGGAGGGTGTAATGAACACCATGCAGAGAGCAAGGGTGCTTGTTACAACCGCAGCATACCAGTTGCGCTGGCAGATTTTCTGCTCTTGGTGCACTGGTATTGAGGTTGTGCCCGAGTCATGCGGGTGCAGTATGTCCTCCAATACCTGCATTCTCGCTTGGATAAGGGCTTGGCAGCCTCTACACCGAGAGCGTATTTGGCCGCTATATCTGCCTGCCATGCGGGGTGAATGGACAGGCCAATGGGGCACCATCCCTTGGTCTCCAGGTTTATGAAGGGGGTTTGTCGCCTGTATCCAGCTAGGACCCGCTCAATGGTGAGCTGGGATCTGTATGTGGTCTTGGCAGCTTTGGCAAAGCCGACTTTTGAACAATTGGAGTCTGCCTCCCTGAAAACACCTCTATATGAAGGTGGTTTTCTGGATAGCGATTACATCCATGAAGAGGATGGGTGAGCTCCATGCTCTTTCGGTAAGTTCTGAGTGCTACCGGATGGCCCTGGAGGGAGGAGTATATCTTTCCGCCCCAACCCTTCATTCCTCCCGAAGGTTCTGTCAGACAGGCATGTGACCATCCCTTTTTATCCTGTCTCCTTATGACCCCCCCCCCCGGCAGTGATGGAGGAGTCTGGGCCCCCATGAGGGAACTGGCTGCCTATGTGGAGCGGACACGGTCAGTGAGAACAACAGACCAGCTCTTTGTCTCACTGGATCGTGGACACAATTTGACAGCATACCGCCTGGCTGGCAGGCCAGTGCTGGGATCTGCGGTGGCACATTCAACATGAGCTGTGGCTGCGTACTGGGCTCTACTGAGAGGAGTGCCCCTCGCTGATATCTGTGCTGCGGCCAGCTGGGCTTCCTCTTTCACCTTTGCTAGGTACTATCAGGTAAATGTGGCACCTCCCTCTGCGGTGGGTTCAGCGCTCCTGGGCGTCGCCTCCTCTTCCGGGGACTGTGACGAGACCCCACTTCCACATTGACGGCCCCTGCGTCTCGGTCACAGGGCTGAGGATTTGCCAGGTCCTGGCTAGCCAGGTCCCTCTAGCACCGAATAATCTGGTACGGGTATACCAATATATTGGAGTGAACCAATATAGTGAAATATAACGAAGGTTACGTATGTAACCACAGTTATGTGAGCTACATGGATCACTCCAATCCTCTACGGTGCTAGAGGCACCTCAAAAATGACGTGTGTCGCGGCCATGGAGTCTATATATACGGGCGGACCCCAGCCGTGACGCAGGTGTACATGGGAGTAAATCTGTAAATCCTCACCTTGGATGTAAACGTCCGCCTCGGAGTGATACCAATATATTGGAGTGATCCATGTAGCTCACATAACCGTGGTTACATACCTAACCTTTGTTTCAAGTCCTGCCACAACATCTCAATAGGCTCTATGCGTTATACCGCCTCCCACATTCTAATTTACCTCCTCCCGGGTTGATGACTTCCGGAGTGATTTCTGCTATTATTTTTATCATTAGCTTACTAGCTATCTAACTGTCGTCAATGCATTTCTAAATGAAATAATTTGCGATGACTATGTTTAAATTAAAGCCCGGCGAAGGAGGTGCTAATGAACATTGTTCAGGGCCTCTGTGTTCAGTTTCTTCCAAATGTAATGGTATTGTGAGCTTCCATAGTTTCCCGGTCGATGTAGAGATCAGAAAAGGGAACTGATCGCCCAACATGGCTTAGATCTACAGCGAGTTGCTGGTTCTGACAAGGATATACATTTTTACACAAGGTACAGTAATGATTTATTATTATCCAGCATTACTAGTGTTTATTATTTACTATGAATTATTATTATTATCCCAAAGTCCATCTTACCTTAAAGAACATGTTCATTGTTATTTAAAACTAGGCTAGCATCTCTTAGCGTATGTTGGCACATTGAATGTATATTGTCTTTACATTAGTTTTCAGTTAACCCCCAAAAATGCTCCCAGGTCATTGCAGCAAATCAGATTTGGTTCTTAGTCCACTTCCCAGGTTAAATAACGGAACATTTAAAACAAATTCACTGCTGTGATGACAGCTGCTGTGAATTACAGTACGAATTGCAGTAACAATAAAAACAGGCTACAATAGCAGCTAGGTCATGTCTAGTGCTACTTGATGCTTAGAGAATATGGGCAGCAATAGTAATGAGCTTTTTTGGTATTCAAATATTCTGGGTCCATCTTTAGATTTGCAAACGACACCCACCTTGACTGCAAACCAGTTGACTGCAATGAAACCAAACATGACTAGAAAAGTCACGTTCTGTGTATGCATTTACCTCGAATGTGTTGTCGAAAATGGAATGAGACGGAATTCACGACAAGCGGTTCACAAAATGTTTCGTGTTAGGCTATAAAAATGGATTTTATCAAATCAAAAACCATTCGTTGTGTAACAATGAGCATTGGGATTGCAAACAGAGGAAGATCGTCAAAGGTAAACTATTTATTTTATTGCAGTTTATAATTTTGTTACGCCTGTGCTGGTTGAAATATATATATTTTTTTAATGGGGCTCTATCCTCAGATAATCGCATCGTATTCTTTCGCAGTAAATCCTTTTTTAAATCTGACAACGCAGGGTGGATTAGCAAGATGCTAGGCTTTCGAAACATGTGAGACACTTGTATTTTCATGAATGTTTAATATGACTATTTATGTAGCGCTCACCTATGTTGTCGCATTTCAGCCCGCTACCGGGTTCCGTGCGCAGAGAGGATCTCTTGACAAGATGATGAAAACACTCATGGCCTCTAAACCTTCAAGCTGCATACTGGACCCTATTCCAACTAAACTACTGAAAGAGCTGCTTCCTGTGCTTGGCCCTCCTTTGTTGAACATAATAAATGGCTCTCTATTTGCTGGATGTGTACCAAACTCACCAAAAGTGGGAGTAATTAAGCCTCTCTTGAAAGCCAAACCTTGACCCAGAAAATATAAAAACTATCGTCCTATATCGAATCTTCCATTCCTCTCAATTTTAAAAAAAAAGGCTGTTGAGCAACAACTCACTGCCATCCTGAAGACAAACAATGTATTCGAAATGCTTCAGTCTGGTTTTAGATCCCATCATAGCACTGAGACTGCACTTGTGAAGGTGGTAAATGACCTTTTAATGGCGTCAGACCGAGGCTCTAGAATGTGTCCTCGTGCTCCTAGACCTTAGTGCTGCTTTTGATACCATAGATCACCACATTCTTTTGGAGAGATTGGAAACCCAAATTGGTCTACACGGGCAAGTTCTGGCCTGGTTTAGATCTTATCTGTCGGAAAGATATCAGTTTGTCTCTGTGAATGGTTTGTCCTCTGACAAATCAACTGTAAATTTCAATGTTTTTCAAGGTTCTGTTTTAGGACCACTATTGTTTTCACTATATTTTTTTTACGTCTTGGGGGATGTCATTCGAAAACATAATGTTAACTTTCACTGCTATGTGAATGACACACAGCTGTACATTTCAATGAAACATGGTGAAGCCCCAAAATTGCCCTCGCTAGAAGCCTGTGTGTCAGACATAAGGAAGTGGATGGCTGCAAACGTTCTACTTTTAACCTCTACTCCCTGTACAGGGATCAACATCAGGGGAAATTTCAGAGTGACAACTAAAAATACAACGTCGTAACATTAAACATTCTTGACAATGCAAGTGTCTTACACCCTTCAAAAGATTAGAATCCTGGTAATCAAACTACGTTTTCCCATTTAAAATAGCTATTACAGAGAACAAATACCATGCTTTTGTTTGAGAAGAGCAATCAACAACAGAAACATTTTCCGCCATGACAGTTTTTACACATTCACATCTGAAGGTAAAAATGATGACTTACATTCTGATATCTTGCTCTTATTTCTCTTCCTGAGGGTCCCAGTGATCAAATGAAGTGCTGTTTTCTTTGATATAATCCATTTTTATAGCCTAAATCGAAACATTTTGTGACCCGTTTGTGCCATCTCTATCCATTTTTTTACGGAGCATTCGACGTAATTACACACCGTAAACAACCGTTTATCTAGTCATGGTTGGTTTCAGTGCATTCCATTGGATGTTTGCAACACAGCCAAACGTCATCTTTTTTTTGCGGGGAGTATTGACCGAAGTGAACTGACTTGAAGACAACGAGCATTTACTACCTTGCGCACCAATAATTTTAGCGAAACTTCTTTGATTGACTGTATTTCTGCTCAATGACCACTGATCTTCTTGAAATCTAGCTGGGTAGATAGCCAATGAGCTGAGGTAAACGCCAGTATGTAATGGTTTTGGGTTGGACCACCATTCCTTGTTTGTAAATGCACGCATAAGGAACTCCCTTCTCGCCTTGACTATCAGAGGACTTGCTGTGACGTGCAGCAGTATTTCGGGAAGTTGTATTTTCAACGATTTAATTAAAGATATCATGGTGAATAAAATCAGGAAAAGCAAAGTCTAAAGTGAAAGTGAAAAAGTGAGACATTTTTTGTTTGAGAAATCTTTGAGTGTTATGATTCAAACAGGAACTGAGGAGTTGTTTCTGCAAGGACAGGACATACTTCTGGATGGGTAAGTGCTAATGCCGTTTTATGAAATATAAATATATAAATATATATATAAATATATATATAAATATATATAAATATATATATAAATATAAATATATATATATATATAAATATATATATAAATATATATATATATATATATATAAATATATATATATATAAATAAATATATATAAATATATATATATATATAAATATATATATATATATATATATATATATATATATATATATATATATATATATATATATAAATAAATATAAATATATATATATATAAATATAAATATATATATAAATATATAAATATATATATATATATATATAAATATATAAATATAAATATATAAATATATAAATATATATATATATATATATAAATATATATATATATATATATATATATATATATATATATATAAAAATATATAAATATATAAATATATATATAAATATATATAAATATATATATATATAAATATATATAAATATTATATATATTGCAAACATTTGCAATGAAATGTGTGTTGGTTTGTTTGGGTGTGTATGTGTATTGTGGCAAACCTCTTCAAGGTTAGGAGCGTTTGTCACAAACTAAGTGGTAAACTGTCACCAAATCACCCAAGAATGAGAGTTCTTTCGAACAGGACAGTACCTGTGTGTTTGTTTCTCCGTCCTGGTCCACCCAGGCCGTAGGCGAGGTCAAGGATAGCAGGGTTCTCGGTAGGTCCAGGTCCAAACGCCAACAGGTAAGTCCAAAACAGTCCAGCTCATACACGGTAAATCCGGTAAATCCAGCCAATCTCTATTGTTCATAGATCCTTCCAGCACTCTCTTCCCCTCTTCCTGGTTTTTCTTGTCCCTTTATCTGTGGGTTGGCTCCACCTTCTGAGGGTTCCCCTTGCTTCTGGGACTTGTAGTTTTGGTGGTCGGCCATTTTTGTGATCTGTAGTTCTGACCGGGGTGGCCATTTTAGTGATCGAGCAGAGCCCGTTTATTAGTTCTGCTCTCACATATCTGCCATTTATCACTCAACCCCCTTCTTTGCCACAGTATATATATATCTATATATATATTCCATGTCAGATATATATATTTTCCATGTCAGATTATATTTTCCATTTTTTTATTCAAATGGATTGGAGTAGAACATCAAACACACACATGGCAACTGCGCCTGCCAGTCCTCTCCATTTCCATATGAAATAGCAATTGGGTGCTGTTCAGGGGAGGGCAGGCCCACAACAATGAGTTGAATGGAACAGCACTTCACCTTAGTGACTGTTCCCTCTGCTCTATACAATACACATCTGTTTATTTTATGTGATGATAAAAGGCTCATACAATACAAATTTTTTAAATGTTTTCTTTCACAGTGATAGCGACTCCGACTGGGAGCCCCCGCTGCCAAGCTGCCCACTCTACCTGTGCCCCCAGTGGTGTTCATACGCCACAGTTCATTACTGCAGGCATGACTGTGCCTCAGGGTCAAAAGGGCACACGTTGTGTTCTGTGTCGCATGAACTGCACCACTTGTTCAGTTTGCCTCTGCTTTACATCAGAAAGAGACTGCTATGGGACATGGCACAGGCAGCAAAATATTGTGTTGAGGACTTCCAAAGGGTGTACTGTTTTCTTTTAATATTTATTTTCAATTTTTTTTCAATTTTTTTTTGTGTGTGTGTGTGTGTTAGAATTGCTTTTTGATATGTTGTATATAGTTATTTGTACTGTTGTATATAGTTATAGGTCATTCCACCAATTTGGACACTTGGGTACATTTGGGCAACTTGTGTGGGACACCTGGGTGACTTCATGCTAAATGTCATGTAGCTCACCCATTCCTGGCGTTATCAGTCTGAGACTTTGCACACCTACAGTTGCCCTCTTGTGTTATCCATCAAAATTATCTCCAGCATCCTATCTGACTGTGTGGCTATTCTAGTACATGCGCTATTCTAGTACAAACAGAAAACATATGCTCTTTCTTTCTCTTTTCTTCCACCAGATCTACTGTGTTATTTTCTCCTAAATTCAATTAACATTTCCACAAATTTCAGAATGTTTCCATTCAAATGATACCAAGAATATGCATATCCTTGCCTCTGGGGACTGAGCTACAGGCAGTTAGATTAGGGTATGTCTTCAGGCGGAAATTGAGAACAAAGGGATGCAGCCATAATAGGTTTTAACTTCTTGCGTCGATCAATCCCGGATCCGGGATCCTATTTATAGCCTCAAGCTCATTAGCATAGCGCAACGTTAACTATTCATGAAAATTGCAAATGAAATGAAATAAATATATTTGCCTTCAAGCTTAGACTTTTGTAAGTCGCTCTGGATAAGAGCTTCTGCTAAATGACTTAAATGTAAATGTAATGTAAATGTTAACAACACTGTCATCTCAGATTTTCAAAATATGCTTTTCAACCATAGCTAAACAAGCATTTGTGTAAGAGTATTGATAGCTAGCATAGCTATAAGCCTAGAATTCAGCCAGCAACATTTTCACAAAAACAAGAAAATCATTCAAATAAAATCATTTACCTTTGAAGAACTTCAGATGTTTTCAATGAGGAGACTCTCAGTTAGATAGCAAATGTTCAGTTTTTCATTTTTTTTATTTGTGTAGGACAAATCGCTCCGTTTAGTTCACGTTTGGCTATGAAAAAAACCTGTATCCAGTTATAGCCTCAAGCTCATTAGCATAACGTAACGTTAACTATTTATGAAAATCGCAAATGAAATGAAATGAATGTGCTAGCTCTCAATCTTAGCCTTTTCACTGTCATCTCAGATTTTCAAAATATGCTTTTGAACCATAGCAAAACAAGCATTTGTGTAAGAGTATTGATAGCTAGCGTAGCATTTAGCGTAGCATTTAGCGGGCAACATTTGCACAAAAACCAGAAAAGGATTCAAATAAAATCATTTACCTTTGAAGAACTTCGGATGTTTTCAATGAAGAGACTCTCAGTTACATAGCAAATGTTCAGTTTTTCCTGAAAGATTCTTTGTGTAGGAGAAATCGCTCCATTTTGTACATCACGTTTGGGTACCAGAAAAAAACAAAAATTCAGTCATCAAAACGGCGAACTGTTTTCCAAATTAACTCCATAATATCGACTGAAACACGGCAAACGCTGTTTAGAATCAATCCAAGGTGTTTTTCACATATCTCTTCATTGATATCGTTCGTGGATGTCTACTTTCTTCTCTGAATCGCTTGGAAAAAGACGTGCAGTTGAAGATGACGCACCAATTTCGACGGAGGACACCAGGCGGACACCTGGCAAATCTAGTCTCTTATGGTCAATCTTCCAATGATATGCCTACAAATACGTCACAATGCTGCAGACACCTTGGGGAAACGATAGATCGGGCAGGCTCATTCCTTGCGCATTCACAGCCATATAAGGAGACAATGAAAAACAGAGCCTCAAAAATCCTGCTCATTTCCTGTTTGAAGTTTCATCTTGGTTTCGCCTGTAGCATCAGTTCTGGGGCACTCACAGACAATATCTTTGCAGTTTTGGAAACGTCAGAGTTCTCTTTCCAAAGCTGTCAATTATATGCATAGTCGAGCATCTTTTTGTGACAAAATATTGCGCTTAAAACGGGCACGTTTTTTTTATCCAATAATGAAATAGCGCCCCCATAGATGTAAGAGGTTTTAACTTTCTGTCCAGAAATTATGCAGAAAAATTAATCCATGCTTTTGTTACTTCTAGGTTAGACTACTACCCGGATAAAGCACTGAATAAATGTCAGTTAGTGCTAAATACGGCTGCTAGAATTCTGACTAGAACCAAACAATTTGATCATATTACTCCATTGCTAGCCTCCCTACACTGGCTTCCTGTTAAGGCAAGGGCTGATTTCAAGGTTTTACTGCTAACCTACAAAGCATTACATGGGCTTGCTCCTACCTAGCTTCCCGATTTGGTCCTGCTGTACATACCTACACGTACGCTACGGTCACAAGACGCAGGCCTCCTAATTGTCCCTAGAATTTCTAAGCAAACAGCTGGAGGAAGGGCTTTCTCTTATAGAGCTCAATTTTTACGGAATGGTCTGCCTACCCATGTGAGAGACAGACTCGGTTTCAACCTTAAAATCTTTACTGAAGACTCATCTCTTCAGTGGGTCATATGATTGAGTGTAATCTGGCCCAGGAGTGTGAAGGTGAATGGAGCAACGATCCACCCTTGCTGTCTCTGCCTGGCCGTTTCCCCTCTCTCCACTGGGATTCTCTGCCTCTAACCCTATTACAGGGGCTGAGTCATTGGCTTACTGGTTCTCTTCCATGCCGTCCCTAGGAGGGGTGGGTCACTTGAGATACTAGGGACATTGTTAAACATCTCCTGTGGGACACTGTCATTATGGTCAAAATGTGTTGGAGACAGTGACTACATTTAATCTTAAATAGATAGATATTAATGATTGAGGTTATTTGAGGATATTTGGTAAAGATCTGTTGATGCAGTGTTTGGTAATTGTGTTACTGAGACACAATGTATTCCTGTATAGTTAAATGAGCGCCTAGTTAAGAAGATTAGACACTACTATGTTTATTGTTATTTATGGGCCGCATCATTCTTGTTTCTCACTTCAGTCTTTCATCACATGTAGCTTCACAGATGGTGTTAAAGCACTCCGTACTGGTGATAGTGGTCCAAAGCCACTGCTCATGTGTTGCAGGAAGTGCTGTGTGCAATCCTCTGGTGGCCATTCTTTACCAGACAGCGCACTACTCTCAACTAAACATTCTTGCTGCACCACCAGTTCACAGCTGCACAGACACAGAACAGCATTGGCACAAGCCAAGAACACTTGTGAGTCCATCAATAACCATAAGAAAATGCACCTGAAAAGTATTCAGCCTATGCAACAGTAAATCCTTGTTAATTAGGGTGTTGAAGCCAGGTCTGGTTGATGGGATAGAGTTCTGTAAACCTACTAACTCGTGTGCTGATGAAATAAGGTACGTTGGAGGTTCCTAGAATGGAAACATTTTAGAAAAACATTTCTAGTGATTTTTTTGTGTCCAGATGATAAGCCTAGTATCTTTACGATGTAATGACAAATGTTTGGGAAATAGACTGGGGGGAAATACATAATCTATATATTTTAATCAATTTTATTTGAACTTTCGGGCTTTTGCTGTTTCTGGAAAGTTACAGGAGTCTTTGTCATAGTAATCTCTCCAACCTGATGTTAAGGATTTAAAATGTTTTGCAGAATTTCTCTCTACAAAGCGCTCAATGGATACATGCCTGACATGGACCTTCTCCTCGTCTCAGAAACATATGCCAACTTTTCTCCACTTACTGCCCCACTTGTGACAACAATGGAAATGTCAGCTGACGTGCCCCTGGTTGAGTCCGCCTTTGGGCCAGTGCAAGCTGGCAGTGTGCTGTCCTATCAACTTCCACAGCCAAAGACCCATGAAATTGTGAAGATTGCCGATGCCCCTTCTCCACCAATCCTTCCATTAGATGGCAACAGGCTTCAGTCTTCCCAGTGTGATTACGTCCTTAGCCATCAGGAGAAGTTCAAGTCATGGTACAAGGGAGCAGAGCAGCAGCCCGGAATGGCATCAGCTCAGGAAAACGAGAATAACATCCTCTCGTTTCCGAGAGTTTGCCATTTCCAGGGAGAGACCTCAGCTGACCGCCTAGCTGAGTGGATGTTCAAGGGATCTGGTATGCAGACCATGGAGATGAAGAGGGGTCTAGCCCTTACCTGAAGATACAGAATGGAGAGCTGAAGTTGAAGAGATCTCATGCTTACTACTGGCAAGTGCAAGGTCAAATCCTTCTCACAGGTTGTAGCTGGTGTGACTTTGTCATCTGTGCACAGGAGGACGTCCTAGTTGAAAGGATATATAAAGATCTACAGGTTTCAAAAACTACAAGAGAGAAGGTTGACCACTTTTATTTTTAGCACTACTTGCAGAAGTGTCTCTCGCACCTGAATGGATCCCCTGCATGGGTGCCAGGTTTAGTGGTTTCATGAAAAATAACTATTGATGTTCTTGTGAAGAAAACTACAGTAGAATAGATTTGTTTAAAAATAATTATTTCAGCAAATGTTCAACAGTTCCATTATCCATTACACTTCCATTACACATCTCTAAAATTGTATTCAATCTTGCATTCTGGCTATTCTGTGTTTACTTGATTTCTTTCCCCCACCCCTAAACTCATTGCCTCCACACAAACTGATATTCCCTACAACACAAATGATTGATACATGTCGTAAATAAATTATTAAACAAATTATTATTTTGCTGCAAGAAAATGAACACATGTACATTTACACTGGCTTGGCCCATGCTCTGACCAAAGGTCAGTTTTGATATTTGACCAACAGGCTCGCCACTACAAATAACTGGTTGATGCTGCCTGAGAGGGACAGTCAGGGAGATGACTGTGTCAAACAGCCTGTGCTCCTTTACTCTGGGGATCATTCTTTCAACATGCACTCAGCCTGGAAATGGATGTGGTCTCCCTAACCTCATGCGTTGGCATCTGTGTGCGTCTTGACAAAGGCTGGCCGGTAGACCTTGCACGGAACAATGTCATCTACGAGAAAGCCCTTATCCACCGTAATGGCCATGTCAGGGGTGACTAAGGAAATAATTCCAGACTGCTTGAATATCTCCTTGTCACTCACAGATCCAGCATACGATGACATAAATGTGACAGCTCCATGTGGGGACAATCCCAAAATGCCCTTAAAGGTACAGTGTGTCTTGTAGGAAGAAAACATCTCACTCTGCAGTAGTAGTGAAGATGGTGTCTGGCAGTGGAGTTCAGTGCAGTCGATCACTACCTGGGTGTCTGGATAGTCCTTGAACTCGGGTGGCCTTTGATGGTTTTCTTGGGGAGCCATATCTGTGCTGATCCAAGCAGACATCAGAGGAAGTTGTCCCAAGAGATGACAATCCGGCTCACTGTCGATTGGTGGATGTTGAACCTATGAGCCAAATCCTTCTGCTTCAGACCCAGTGACAGATGAGTCATAAACAAGAAGAACTCGTCGATTGATGGTGGTATCTGAACGTAAAGAAAACAGTTTTAGTACAATATAGTCCTTATATTCGGTCCATAACAAAAACTAAATAATGTTTAACAATTGCAGTAAGATCGAATAATATTCTCTTAAGTATTTAATGAAGTTGTCCCTTACAGGTTATCTTTGAGTAACACTTGTTTCAGATGAATTGGTACTTGTGACCCTTATAAACTTGGTCTCTGCTGCCCATTCAATCAAGTGCCAGAAGGCCATAAGGTGGGTGTCGTTTGCAAATCTAAAGATGGACCCAGAATATTTGAATACCAAAAAAGCTCATTACTATTACTGCCCATATTCTCTAAGCATCAAGTAGCACTAGACATGGCCTAGCTGCTATTGTAGCCTGTTTTTATTGTTACTGCAATTCGTACTGTAATTCACAGCAGCTGTCATCACAGCAGTGAATTTGTTTTAAATGTTCCGTTATTTAACCTGGGAAGTGGACTAAGAACCAAATCTGATTTGCTGCAATGACCTGGGAGCATTTTTGGGGGTTAACTGAAAACTAATGTAAAGACAATATACATTCAATGTGCCAACATACGCTAAGAGATGCTAGCCTAGTTTTAAATAACAATGAACATGTTCTTTAAGGTAAGATGGACTTTGGGATAATAATAATAATTCATAGTAAATAATAAACACTAGTAATGCTGGATAATAATAAATCATTACTGTACCTTGTGTAAAAATGTATATCCTTGTCAGAACCAGCAACTCGCTGTAGACCTAAGCCATGTTGGGCGATCAGTTCCCTTTTCTGATCTCTACATCGACCGGGAAACTATGGAAGCTCACAATACCATTACATTTGGAAGAAACTGAACACAGAGGCCCTGAACAATGTTCATTAGCACCTCCTTCGCCGGGCTTTAATTTAAACATAGTCATCGCAAATTATTTCATTTAGAAATGCATTGACGACAGTTAGATAGCTAGTAAGCTAATGATAAAAATAATAGCAGAAATCACATTAGAATGTGGGAGGCGGTATAACGCATAGAGCCTATTGAGATGTTGTGGCAGGACTTGAAACAAAGGTTAGGTATGTAACCACGGTTATGTGAGCTACATGGATCACTCCAATATATTGGTATCACTCCGAGGCGGACGTTTACATCCAAGGTGAGGATTTACAGATTTACTCCCATGTACACCTGCGTCACGGCTGGGGTCCGCCCGTATATATAGACTCCATGGCCGCGACACACGTCATTTTTGAGGTGCCTCTAGCACCGTAGAGGATTGGAGTGATCCATGTAGCTCACATAACTGTGGTTACATACGTAACCTTCGTTATATTTCACTATATTGGTTCACTCCAATATATTGGTATACCCGTACCAGATTATTCGGTGCTAGAGGGACCTGGCTAGCCAGGACCTGGCAAATCCTCAGCCCTGTGACCGAGACGCAGGGGCCGTCAATGTGGAAGTGGGGTCTCGTCACAGTCCCCGGAAGAGGAGGCGACGCCCAGGAGCGCTGAACCCACCGCAGAGGGAGGTGCCACATTTACCTGATAGTACCTAGCAAAGGTGAAAGAGGAAGCCCAGCTGGCCGCAGCACAGATATCAGCGAGGGGCACTCCTCTCAGTAGAGCCCAGTACGCAGCCACAGCTCATGTTGAATGTGCCACCACAGATCCCAGCACTGGCCTGCCAGCCAGGCGGTATGCTGTCAAATTGTGTCCACGATCCAGTGAGACAAAGAGCTGGTCTGTTGTTCTCACTGACCGTGTCCGCTCCACATAGGCAGCCAGTTCCCTCATGGGGGCCCAGACTCCTCCATCACTGCCGGGGGGGGGGGGGTCATAAGGAGACAGGATAAAAAGGGATGGTCACATGCCTGTCTGACAGAACCTTCGGGAGGAATGAAGGGTTGGGGCGGAAAGATATACTCCTCCCTCCAGGGCCATCCGGTAGCACTCAGAACTTACCGAAAGAGCATGGAGCTCACCCATCCTCTTCATGGATGTAATCGCTATCCAGAAAACCACCTTCATATAGAGGTGTTTTCAGGGAGGCAGACTCCAATTGTTCAAAAGTCGGATTTGCCAAAGCTGCCAAGACCACATACAGATCCCAGCTCACCATTGAGCGGGTCCTAGCTGGATACAGGCGACAAACCCCTTCATAAACCTGGAGACCAAGGGATGGTGCCCCATTGGCCTGTCCATTCACCCCGCATGGCAGGCAGATATAGCGGCCAAATACGCTCTCGGTGTAGAGGCTGCCAAGCCCTTATCCAAGCGAGAATGCAGGTATTGGAGGACATACTGCACCCGCATGACTCGGGCACAACCTCAATACCAGTGCACCAAGAGCAGAAAATCTGCCAGCGCAACTGGTATGCTGCGGTTGGTATGCTGCGGCAGTCAACTGGTTTGTTTGTAACACAACCAAACGTTATGGGTCATTTCGCGGGACATATTGACTGAAAGAAACCGATTTGAAGACAACAAGTAATGACATCATTGTGCACCAACGATTTGCCCGCTGTTTCGTTGATTGACTGTATTTTAACCCAATGACCACTGATCGTCTTGAAATCTAGCTGGGTAGATAGCCAATGAGCTGAGGGAAACGGCAATAGGTCATGTTTATGTGTTGCAAGACCAACCCATGTAGTAAACTCTGCCGTAAAGAGGTTCATTCGCCATTGACGATTCATACCGGAAGGAGCAACGCATGTTGCGCACAGCATTGTTTTGGTAAAGCGCATATTCAGCTGTTTATATATCAATCAGTATGGCAACTAAGTCAGGAAAAGCTAAATCTAAGTCTAGATATACAGATGTACACACAATTTTAGAAGAAATTGATCGAGGACGATTCATTTAGCAATTCCCAAATGGAGGAATATTTTTTGAACGGAGAGGACATAGTTTTGGACTGGTAAATTCTTCTCATGCTAATGCCGTTGTTTGAAATTAATAATACAAAATATTATTTGTGAAATGAAATGGCCTATTTGGCCAAAGTGAAATTGAGACAGTAGATACAGCTGGTCAGTCGTAATATAAAAGAGACATTAGATTTAGCTGGTCAGTCATAATATAAAAGAGACAGTAGATCTAGCTGAAATGTCATAATATAAATGACAGCAGATCTAGCAGGTCTATAATAATATATTCAACCTTATGTTCCCTGTACTCTATATATATCTGTTTATTATACCTGTTGATACAGAGCTCATATGTGAAACTATTCAAACTGAACATTTTCTTTCACAGTGACACTGACTCCGAATGGGAGCCCCCAGTGCCAAGGTGTCCATCCCCCACCGAAGCTGGTTCATCCAGTGGTGCTCATCTGCCCAAAGTTATTTCTGCAGGCATGGATGTGCTATGGCACCTGGCATCAGCAGCATAATATTGTGAAGAGGACTGAGGGTCTTCCAAATATTGAAGTGTTATTTTGTAAATGTGTATTTTTTTCATGTTTTTTTCTCATTTTTTTTGGGGGGGGGGTGTGTTAAAATACCATTTTGGTATTTTATATATAGTTATTCCATTCAAAATGTATAACTTCACCAATTTGGCCACTTGGGTACATTTGGGCTACTTGTGTGGGAAACCTGGCTAACTTCATGATAAATGTCATGTAAGCACACTCATTTTGGAAGTTATCATTCTGAAACTTTGCACAAGTACTGTTGCCCTCTTATGTTTTTCACTCAAATTGATAATCTTGTTCATTTTAAAGATGATGATACAACAATAAAAATAAAAAAAACTGTTTTTTTTTCATTGTATTATCTAAACCAGATCTATTGTGTTCAATTCACATTTACACAAACTTCAAAGTGTTTTCTTTCAAATGGTACCAAGAATATGCATATCCTGGTTCTGTGCCTGAGCTCCAGGCAGTTAGATATGGGTATGTCTTCAGGCGGAAATTGAAAAAAAGTAGGGGGGTAGTAGCTCTAAGAGGATTTTGTACTAAAACACTTGAGTTACTCTCTTGATCCTAGGTCCTGGCAGAGTTGTGCAGACTCAGGACATCTGAGCTTTGTATGAATACGCAGATTTCTAATGCTTTCTAATGATCATGATCTTTTCCTCAAAGAAGTTCATGAATTTATTACTGCTGAAGTGAAAGCCATCCTCTCTTGGGGGAATGCTGCTTTTTAGTTAGCTTTGCGACAGTATCAAAAAATAAATTTCGGATTGTTCTTATTTTCCTCAATTAAAACCTTTTGTGGATGTTGATCCCCACTTGGGAACTTTCCCTAACACCCTCAGCTGGAATGTGGCGCATGGAACGCAAAAAATATTCTTAAAAATATTTAACCTCCACACATTAACAAGTCCAATAGCTTAAACACCTTGTTTATCTACCCAGCGAGTCAGATTTCTAAAATGTTTTACGGCGAAAACATAGCACATATTTATGTCAAACCACCACCAAAGACACAGCTAATTTGCATAGCCAAGTTGAACAAAATATGCAATCAACAAACGCAGGATTAAAAGAAAAATAAATCAGTAACCTTTTGAAATCTTCATCAGATGACAGTAATATAACATGTTACACAGTACATTTATGTTTTTTCAATAATATGCTATATATATCCATAAATCTCTGTTTACAATTACGCATTGTTCAAAAAATGCTACTCAAATGTCCGGAGAAATGACGATAGCTCCGGCAGATAACGTCAGATAACAAGCAATACACATCATAAACTTTAACTAAATATGCATGTTCTACATATATAGAAAGATACACTTCTTCTAAATGCAATCGCTGTGTTACATTTATTTTTAACGTTACAGAATTCGTTCACTAGGCTATAATATGAGTCGGCGCTCAGAAATTAGCATGATGGCTCCTCTATCTTGGAGTCCACAGAAACCCAAATTTAACATAAATATTCCCTTACCTTTGCTGTTCTTCCATCAGAAGACCTGGAAGGAATTATACTCACCAAAAACATTGTTTAGTTGTGAAGTCTGTGAAGTCTGTGTCTTTCGGTTATCAAACACGGCATATTTCGGTTGAAATGCAGCCAAAAGTCAAGTGGATGCGCACCAAAACGTTGAATTTACATATATGTCGACTAAACTTGTCAAACTATGTTCATAACCAAGCTTTAGCATGTTATAAAGGTGCACAACAATTCTCAGGACGAACAGAAACACACGTGTTGTTCAATCATTCTTGGAAAAGAGAGAACACCGAAGAAGAGCGCGCATGAATGTGACCTTTTTTTTCGCGTGACCGAAAGGTTTCGGGCCGCCAAAACTCTCGGGAGCCAGCTATTCTCACAATGAGAAGCCCCATTGAAAGCAGACATCCCGCTGAAGACAAAGAAACTGTTCCCAGGTCTGTAGGCGCTTGGGAAGGGTGGGGGCAATGACGTCAAAGTTGGGCCAACTTTTATGATGACAAGAGAGAGTTTGGGAGAATGACTGCCCTGAGAGTTCTGCTTTACATACAGACATAATTTCAACGGTTTTAGAAACTTTAGAGTTTTCTATTCAATAATAATTTTATATGCATATATTAGCAATTTTTGAAAGATTTGTTTTCTGTTTTAATATGGGCACGCAATTACTCCAAAGGGGGCAGCAGACAGCCCTATCTTTAACTTAATTAAGTTGGAAAAATAGGATGATCGAGCAGCTGTGAGGACTCTTCGATACTGCAAGGTACTGTCTTTCCAAGCTTGTCGGAAGACTTCCAGTTTGGTGTGGCGCCATTTCCGTTCCAATTTTCTGGAAGCTTGCTTCAGAGCTCGGGTATTTTCAGTTTACTAGGGAGCTAGTTTCTTATGAGAAATGTCTTTAGTTTTTAGGGGTGCAACGGCATCTAGGGTATTGCGCAAGGTTAAATTGAGTTCCTCAGTTAGGTGGTTAACTGATTGTTGTCCTCTGACGTCCTTGGGTAGGCAGAGGGAGTCTGGAAGGGCATCAAGGAATCTTTGGGTTGTCTGAGAATTTATAGCACGACTTTTGATGCTCCTTGGTTGTGGTCTGAGCAGATTATTTGTTGCGATTGCAAATGTAATAAAATGATGGCGTATGTAAACTTACAACTTCAACTATATCTTTAAAAGTATTGACTCAAGCAACAACTGTATTGTTCAAGCAAATATGATGTAACCAGTACTGGAGGGGCAGAGCAAGCAGGTGGGCTTCCTCCATATTTGGGAATCTTTTTTATTTTACCTTTAATTAACTAGGCAAGTCAGTTAAGAACAAATTCTTATTTACAATGACGGCCTACCGCAGCCAAACACTAACCCAGATGACACTGGGTTAATTGTGTACCACCCTATGGGACTCCCAATCATGGCCGGTTGTGATACAGCCTGGAATTGAACCAGGGTCTGTAGTGACACCTCTAGCACTGCGATGCAGTGCCTTAGACCTATGCGCCACTCAGGAACCCAAGACGCACTGAGGGTGGAGTTTCGGAGTCCCCGGCTGGGCCAGGGTGAACCCAAAGATGGTGGATAAATGAAGATAGTTAATTCACGCCATTTACCATTGTATACTTAAGGTGGTGGCTCTCCCATAGACACCAATGTGATAGCAGCTGGGTCTGGTCTACTTAGTCCATTGACTTTAAATTAAAGATAAAAAAATGATGGAGAGGAATGTTTCACTTCCTCTGCCGTCTCTGGTGAAGCTCTTGATTCACCTGGCTAGATGTGATGTGGTAGGGTCCAGCTGACCAAGAGGTTATGCAATGGGGTCCAGTTAAGGCTACTATGAAGGAGATGGAAGATTACCTGGCACCTAGGGTGGAAATGAGGGGTGGGAAAACGAGGGGGGTGTATATGTGATTATATGTGAGTGCTGTCAATATAAGGTCAAGTCAAATGTGAATTGTGGGTGTGTGTCTCTGCCGGCCAGCCTGACTGTCAGTCAGTTGCTACTCAAAGCATAGTCTACCTCGGTCAGTAGAGCGTTGCATAGCAATGAACTTGGATCCTACTTTGACTGGCAGACTTTTCCTGGCCTCGGCTATGGTCAGCAGACTGCACTGAGGGGTGAAGGACAGTAAGGGGAACTGATAGGTACTCACCTCTCCTACAATAGAAGTGTTGAAGGCAGAATAAAGCATCTTTAATGGTGATTGAATGTGAGATACATCCTAGCCAATAGTTGAGAAGAGCTTCTGTTGCTAGGCTAATCCCAGATCTGTATGTCCACTCACCCTCATCTACTAATCATAGAACAGGGGGTCAATCTGAAGTTATAGAAAGGATGAGGGAGAGAGATAATTCACCATGAGATTTAGGATCAGGTCCACTCTGTCTTGATACTCCCCATCCCGTATCCGGGATCGTGAATAAAGCCTCAGGCTCATTAGCATAACGCAACGTTAACGATTTCTGAAAATCGCAAATGAAATGAAAATAATGCGCCTGCTCTCAAGCTTAGCCTTTTCTTAACAACACTGTCATCTCAGATTTTCAAAATATGCTTTTGAACCATAGCAAATCAATCATTTGTGTAAGAGTATTGCAAGCTAGCTTAGCATTTTGCGTAGCATTTAGCACGCAACATTTTCACAAAAACCAGATAACCAAATAAATAAAATCATTTACCTTTGAAGAGCTTCAGATGTTTTCAATGAGGAGACTCTCAGTTACATAGCAAATGTTCAGTTTTTCCCGGAAGAATCTTTGTGTAGGAGAAATCGCTCCGTTTGGCTACCGAATTTGGCTACCGAACCGAAAATTCAGTCACCAAAACGTCAAACTTTTTCCGAATTAACTCCATAATATCGACCGAAACATGACAAACGTTGTTTAGAATCAATCCTCAAGGTGTTTTTTCACATATCTCTTCATTGATATGCAGTTCGTGGAAGCCTGCTTTCCCTTCAGAATCGCATGGAAAAATACCAGCAGCTGAAAATATGCGCACCAATTTCGACGGAGGACACCGGGCGGACACCTGGAAAATGTAGTCTCTTATGGTCAATCTTCCAATGATATGCCTACAAATACGTCACAATGCTGCAGACACCTTGGGGAAACGATAGATAGGGCAGGCTCATTCCTCTCGCATTCACAGCCATATAAGGAGACAATGGAAAACAGAGCCTCAAAAATCCTGCTCATTTCCTGGTTGCCGTTTCATCTTGGTTTTGCCTGTAGCTCCCGTTCTAGGGCACCCACAGACAATATCTTTGCAGTTCTGGAAAATTCAGAGTGTTTTCTTTCCAAAGCTATCGATTATATGCATAGTCGAGCATCTTTTTGTGACAAAATATCTTGTTTAAAACGGGAACATTTTTCATCCAAAAATGAAATTGCGCCCCCAGAGTTTCAAGAGGTTTAGTATTCATGATGATCTTACATTTCGAAAATTCTAAGTCTGGATTGTTATCTTAGGTCAAAGTGGACCCTATACATTAACCAAATATAAATGAATACTGTAAATCCATATGTACAGTGCATTCAGACCTGTTGCCTTTTTCCAAATGTTGTTACTTTACAGCCTTATTCTAAAATGTATTAAATTCCCAGTCCCTGACTGACATTTTAGAAAAAAAAAAAATATATATATCATCCCCACAGCATGATGCTTCCAAGCCACCACCATGTCTTCACCATAGGGATGTTGCCAGGTTTCCTCCAGACGTGAAACTTGACATTCAGGCCAAAGAGTTCAATCTTTGTTTCATCAGACCAGAGAATATTGTTTTTTCATGGTCTGAAAGTCCTTTAGGTGCCTTTTGGCAAACTCCAAGCGGGCCACTCTACCATAAAGGCCTGATTGGTGGAGTGTTGCAGAGATGGTTGTCCTTCTGGAAGGTTCAACCATCACCACAGAGGAACTCTGGAGCTCTGACAGAGTGACCATCGGGTTCTTGGTCACCTCCCTGACCCTTTTCCCCCGATTGCTCAGTTTGGCCGGGCGGCCAGCTCTCGGAAGAGTCTTGGTGGTTCCAAACTTCTTCCATTTAAGAATGATGGAGGCCACTTTGTTCTTGGGGAACTTCAATGCTGCAAAACAATTGGGGTAACCTTCCCCAGATCTATACCTCTGCACAATCATGTCTCGGAGCTCTACGGACAATTCCTTCAACCTCATGGCTTGGTTTTTGCTCTGACATGCACGGTCAACTGTAGGACCTTATATAGACAGGTGTGTGCCTTTCCAAATCATGTCCAATCAATTGAATTTACCATAGATAGACTCCAATGAAGTTGTAGAAAAATCTCATGGATGATCAATAAAAAAAACAGGATGTACCTGAGCTAAATTTTGAGTCTTATAGCAAAGGGTCTGAATACTTATGTAAATAAGGTATTTCTGTTTTATTATTTTATACATTTGCAAAAAAATCTACCAACCTGTTTTCACTTTGTCATTATGGGGTATTGTATGTAGATTGATGAGGAAATGTAATACATTTTAGAATAAGGCTGTAACGTAACAAAATGTGGGAAAAGGGAAGGGGTCTGAATACTTTTCGAATGAACTGTATGTCCTCTGATTCGTATGATATTGTACAAGTCCTATTTCATTGATAGTGTAACCTATATATCATACGAAATTGAGAGAACAAATGTATGTATCAAATCCTACGAATTGCCCTGAGACCATGTTGGGGTGTTTGGTAAGCAGGAAGGTCTTGATATAGGCCGAGGTTAAGTATTTTGCAGGTATCAAATACATTTTTATTTGTCACATGCAATGAATACAACAGGTGTAGACTTTACTGTGAAATGCTTACTTACAAGCCCTTATGGTATCTTATGGGTAGGAATGTCTTTACAGGAATGTTTGGTGTATATATGTCTTGGTGTAGCTCTTTTGGTATTGTTGTGTAAATTTTGACTGTTTTGGTATTGGGGAGTTGATGCAACTGTTTTGCCATTATTAAAAACCTACCTGTTCCTCCAAGGTCCAATAGAGTTGTACTGTACCGTAGGCTTCCCTACCGTCTATGGCCTGCTCTATACATAACTGGGCCATGACTCATATTCACATACTGTAAATCCTGCAACAATCGATGGCTGTCACATTTGTTTTAATGTGCGTCGCTTTTCCCCTGTGGAATGCTTACCAGAATATTAATCCGCATTATTTATTCATGACGTATTTGGTGGGCCCTTCATCAAGGTGACTTATGTTACAGAATATTTCACTTTAATTCTAATGCTGTTTTTATGGTTACAGAGTTGGACGCTGTCATATTGACTGAAGTAATCAAGTTTTAGGGTCCCAAGAACAGAGACTCATGGATTACACCCCAAATGGCACCCAATTCCCTATATATTGCACTACTTTTGACCAGGACCAATAGCCCCATAGCATATACCTATGGGGTGTTGGACCAGGAGGACAGGGAGACAGTAGGAACTCAGATAACTAAGTGACTGCATCCCAAATGGCACCATATTCCCTACATTGTGCATTACTTTTGACCAGTGGGTTCTGGTCAAAGGTAGTGTGCTATATGGGTAATAGGGTGCCTTTTGGGACACTGCCAACGTAAAACAGCAGGTTCTTTACTGTCATGCAGTGGAAGAGATTTGAATGCTTTGTGTGTTCCTCATCCTGATGTTGACACCAGAGCTTCTTTGTGATCTATAACACTATTTCCTCCTTTGCTGTTATTTTTGTTTATACTAAAAGTATTGCTTTTATTTAAAGTTTTCTATGTGTGTGTGCTTTTCTGTAGACACAGGGCTTTATGCAGCACTGCGTTTCAGTTTGATGTGTTTTGTCAGACAACGTTTTAAGGACACTGGAGCCATTGAACTTCCTCTTTGGAAACATAGAAACTTGAATCAAGTATTGCTTTATCCTGAACTGAGAAGAGAAGGATGTTGGCAGACTAGAGAGAGAGAGAACATGTTAAGAATAAGTAGAAAAGCAGGTGGGGGGAAGAGAAAGGGGACAGAAACACAGCTATGCAGCGAGAGACCCATATTGCAAAAGGAAATATCTAGTAAGCTCACACACACACGTCTTATATGAACTGAACACCGTCCTGGTTATTTATGTACGTTCATGTTGCATTTTACCAAAGGAAACTCATAAAACTGGTACATAACTGTAACAAAATGTGATCACCGGTAAAAGCAGGAAATCCATTTGTAAAAAGTCTATACTTTACCCCAGGATACCCATTACAGGCGGTAACTATAGAAACAAGGTAGCTTTATTCAGCTCCGCAGGGAATTTAGTGAAACAAGGTTGCCATGTTCACGTCCGGGGAATTTAGCTAATAATGTCAGCCTATTTGCAAAACACCTTGTTAACTGCATTTCCATTTTTGTTTGTGTGTGTTGCACTCAGTAGCATATATGAATCACATGATTATGAAAACATAAATGTTTGAAAGTGTGTATTCTTATTTTAAATGTATGTAGTTCTGTCCTCGTGATGTACTTGTCTATTAATGTTTTGTTTTATGTTTTGTGTGGACCCGCAAGAAGACTAGCTTCTGCTTTAGCACTAGCTAATAAAATACTAAATACACACAGACCGTCCATTCAAAGACTCTTTCTTTGTGTCTGGTCAGTGCTTCAGGCTCACATCGTAGTCCTTCTTTGGGTGCCAAAATATAGAAAGAGATTGTGATGAAAGAATAAAGGGGTAGAGAAGAACAACAAAAGACTGAGCCCTAAAGAAAGAAATGAGTCTGGGTGTCAGTGCCACAATGTGTCCCACTGTTTGATTCTCAGACGAAACAGAACAGAATGAATACTAGGACCAGCCATCCGTTCTTTCTGTGTTTGTATGTGTTTGACAGATGAAACATGTTGAATTAAAGCAGGACAGTCCGGCTCTACGGCTGATTCAGTTGACTGACACTCAGAGATCCAGACTTGTTAAAGCAGACAGAGGTCTGGACAAAGACCATAGTGCTACAGAGCCTCTCTCTGTCAGCTCTCAGCTCTGATCGGATGGGTTATAACTCCGAAGAACTAGGTCAGACTGGACCAATCCAGACCACCTCTCACCCTCTCTAGATACAGTTGGTTTGTATTTTGGCTTCTTGGCTTAGAGCTTTGAGTACCTTACAGTAGGTTGCTTTCAGTTCCGCAGTGCAGTACTTTCTACAGTTTAATTTAATTTCCATTTCACTCCTTTATCTGTAATGTTTTTCTAACGCTGACAAGGTTTTATCATCTCTCTGTCTTTCTCTCTCTCTTCCATACGTTCTCTCTTTCTCTTGTTCACGTTCTCTCTGTTTCTCACGTTATTGCTCTCTCTGTTGCTCACTTTCTCCCTTGCTCACTTTCTCTCTCTCTGTAATATTACAAATGTTTATTCTGTCTTCCATTGGAGAAATAGGTTTTTGCACCACATGTCCCTGTCACCTCTGTCGCTAAGCAGTGACTCATCCCCTCGGCCATTGTTAACATGGTTTCCACAGGTATTTTTCCTGGGAGAAGACAGGGCACTGAATCTCTGTGATAACTTAGCTGTGGGCAGCTTGACCATGTGACCTGGCATGAAAATCCACTGGCGTGGAGTGTTCTATAACACTGGTGGTGTGTGGGTGGAATGGATGCCCTCAGAGCTCTGAGGCTGAACTCGTTAAACCTCTTTCATCTCCTCAACTCACATCTGACAAAATCAACTCAGCTCCCATCCAGCATTGTCTTCTCAAATGTATATCGACTGGAAAGAAACTCAACTCTCAACTGACACAACCAACTGTTAACATACATCACAGTCTTCTCAAATCTCAGCTGACGAAAACACCTCGGCTCCCAACCAGCATTGTCTCTCTCATCAACTGAGAAACTCAACTCTCAACAGACATAAACAGCTGTTAACAAACATTTCACCAACGAACATCCACGGGCCTAAACATAGGCTACACTATAAGACTTGCCTAAAGAATTGGTCAACATTCCTAAACCTACAGTATATCTGGGAATGTCTCCAATAGATGGTCACAGTAACTTTCTCTGATGACAAACAACACTGATGGAGTTAGTGATCCTCTCTGATTCTGACCTTATGTTGCATCTCTGTTTGTCACTTATTCGAAGAAAACCCATATGTTGCATCTGTTTAGCAGACAGACTTACGGCAAACATTTTGAGCTGATGTGACTAATAATGGCCCCATTTTGCCTTTAGTTGAGTTGAAGCTATTTTCCTGGAAACAGATTGTGAGTAAGTTTGATCAGACAAATGGGCTCCCGAGTGGTGCAGCGGTCTAAGGAACTGCATCTCAGTGCCTGAGGCATCACTACAGACACCCTGGTTTGAATCAAGGCTGTATCACAACCAGACGTGTTTTGGAGTCCCATAGGGAAGCGCACAATTGTCCCAGCGTCGTCCGGGTTTGGCCGGTGTAGGCCGTCATTGTAAATAAGAATTTGTTCTTAACTGACTTTCCTAGTTAAATAAAATAAAAAAAATAAAAAGACAAGTATCAATCGGATGGATTTCAGTTTGCCCAGGATCATGACTCATAAATCGTAAGTCAGTTCATGAGTATGAGTTGATTCTGTGAGTTGATTTCCAGAGAACTCCGTGTAAATTGGAGAATCAACGAGTTGATTATGAAATGCTTCCCTGTATTAAAGGGGAATCAGTGAGTTGATTTCCATATGATTCCCTGTAAAATTGGGAATCTGTGAGTTGATTCCCAGATTTTTTTTTTTTTTGATGAGTCCCTGTATAATAGTGTAAGCTCTGGTGGAGCCTTCAATGCCTCACAGAGGCCTGTACCATGGGGTCTGTTACGGGAGCACCATATTTCTATTATCCCCCAGTCATAATGCAATCATCTCTGCTGTAATGGGGAATATTGCCTTGCACAACTCACTCATAACTCATTTGCAGAATGAATTGCAATATTAGGCGCTACGCGTCCCCAGCGGCGAGTGCAGCTCTTGAGATAACCGATTTCATTAAGTTCACTTGTTTACAACCCATTCCATCTGAGACACCATTGTTATGCAAGAGAAGGAGGCAGCCACAAAGACAGGCATGCAGAGTCTTTCACAGTACAGGGCTCGGCTCAGGAACTCTACAAACATGGGCGAATATGTATAGAATATGGCCTTAGTCACTAAAATAAAGTTGATTATCCTTAGAGTCACCGATTTGTTACAATACAGCCAGATTCTAAAATTGATTATATAAAACAATATATTTAAAAAACTCAGCAATCTACACACACTAACCTATAATGAGAAAGTGAAAAGTTTTTTAGAAATGTTGGCAAATGTATTAAAAGTAAAAAACAGAAATACCCTATTTACATAAGTATTCAGACCCTTTGCTATGAGACTCGAAAATGAGCTCAGGCGCATCCTATTTCCATTGATCATCCTTGAGATGTTTCTACAACTTGAGTCCACCTGTGGTAAATTCAGTTGATTGGACATTATTTGGAAAGGTACACACCTGTCTATATAAGGTTCCACAGTTGACAGTGCATGTCAGAGCAAAACCCAAGCCATGAGGTTGAAGGAATTGTCTGTAGAGCTAGAGCTGGCCGCCCTGCCAAACTGAGCAAAAAAGCGGGGGAGGAGGGCCTTGGTCAGGGGGGTGACTCGGGGAGGTCACTATGACAGAGCTCTAGAGTTCCTTAATAATGGAGATGTGAAAAACTTCCAGAAGGACAACCATCTCTGCAGCACTCTACAAATTTAAGTCTTTATGGTAGATTGGCTAGACGGAAGCCACTCTTCAGTAAAAGGCACATGACAGCCCACTATGAGTTTGCCAAAAGGCACCTCAAGACTCTCAGACCATGAGAAACAATATTCTCTGGTCTGATGAAACCAAGATGGAATTCTTTGCCCTGGATGCCAAGCATCACATCTGGAGGAAACCTGTCACCATCCCTTCGGTGAAGCATGGTGGTGGCAGCATCATGCTGTGGGAATGTTTTTCAGTGGAAGGGACTGGGAGACTAGTCAGGATCGAGGCAGAGGAACAGAACAAAGTACACAGAGATTCTTGATGAAAACCTACTCCAGAGTGCTCAGGACCTCCGACTGGGGCGAAGGTTCACCTAACAAGACAACGACCCTAAGCACACAGCCAAGACAACACAGGCGTGGCTTTGGGACAAGTCTCTGAATGTTCTTGAGTGGGCTAGCAAGAGCCCAGACTTGAACAAGACCGAACATCTACCTGACAGAACTTGAGAGGATCTGCAAAGAAAAATGGGAGAAACTCCCCAAATGCAGGTGTGCCAAGCTTGTAGCATCATACCCAAGAAGACTCGATGCTGTAAGCACTGCCAAATGTGCTTCACCAAAGTACCGAGTAAAGGGTCTGAATACTTATGCAAATCTGATGTTTCAGTTTTTTTTATTTGTAATACATTTGCAAAAATGTGGGGGAAAAACAGTTTTTACTTTGTCATTATGGGATATTTTGTGTAGATTGATGAGGGAAAAAACTATATATAACATTTTAGGCTGTAATGTAACAACATGTGGAAAATGGCACTGTGTGTATATGTGTTGAAGTCGGAAGTTTACATACACTTACGTTAGAGTCTAGAGGTCGACCGATTAATTGGAATGGCCGATTAATTAGGGCCGATTTCAAGTTTTCATAACAATCGGAAATCTGTATTTTTGGACACCTTTTTATTTTTACACCTTTATTTAACTAGGCAAGTCAGTTAAGAACACATTCTTATTTTCAATGATGGCCTAGGAACGTTATCTGCCTTGTTCATGGGCAGAATGACTGATTTCTACCTTGTCATTTCGGGGATTCATTTTTGCAACCTTCCGGTTACTAGTCCAACGCTCTAACCACCTGCCTTACATTGCACTCCACGAGAAGGCTGCGTGGCAGGCTGACTACCTGTTACGGATACAAGTATCCTGTGTGTGTGTATGTATCCTGTTTGCTCTCCTTCTCCCCTCACAGGTGAAAATCATCACTCCCCAATCAGTCACCAATCAATCATGAATCAGAAGACACACCTCCTCCTGTTTTCCTACCCTATCACAGTTCCTTTCCCTTGGTTTAAAAACCCTGTCAGTTGTTTGCTCTGAAGCTCAATCTCTCTGTAAATGCCATGTCTGTAGGGCTCTGTGGTTCACGCTCTCGTTGTGTATTAACCTCTCTTTTGTTTGAGCACCTCCATAGAACTTTGTCTTCACCTGTGAGTATTGTTTGGGTTGTTTGTGTTTGATTGCTGGTGGGAAAAGGGGAAACCAAGACAAGTCGCCCATGGGCATACACTACCTGTAGGTAGACTTTGTTAAATACACTAGTTAGAACTGGGCGGACCACCCACTGTATTTTTGGTTAGTTAGCTGTTAAAGTAGGCTAGTGTAGCTTAGGGGTGTTTTTGAATACTTATTGTTTATTTCCTTCGGTCCAGCTCAGCCCCTTTTCCTGCTCCCCCATTTGATGTACGCAAATGTCTCAACTGGCCAATTGCCAGGGAAAATGCAGAGCGCCAGATTCAAATAAAATACTATAAAATTCAAACTTTAATTAAAACACACATGTAAGATACTCACTTATAGCTATACTCGTTCTGAATCCAGCCAACATGTCAGATTTTTTAAATGCTTTTCGGCGAAAGCATAAAAAGCTATTATCTGATAGCACCAGCAGTAAACAAAGGGGTTAGCATATTTCAACCCTGCAGGCGCCACACAATGCTGAAATAAAATATAAAACATGCATTACCTTCGACAAGCTTCTTTTGTTAGCACTCCAATATGTCCCATAAACATCACAATTGGTCTTTTTGTTCTATTAAAATGTACATTTATAAAGCGCGTTTGATCCAGAAAAAACAGCTAGCAAAAAATGCAACGTCACTACAAAATATTTCAAAAGTTGCCTATAAACTTTGCCAAAATATTTCAAACTACTTTTGCAATACAACTTTAGGTATTATTAAACGTTAATAATCAATAAAATTGTAGACGGGTCTTTCTGTGTTCAATACAGGAATGAAAACAAACCAGCAATACTTTTTACGTCTTGTGCAACTCTCAACAGTGTACCCAGTTCCTAGTCGGCCTACTTCTTCATTGCACAAAGGAATAACCTCAACCCAATTCCAAAGACTGGTGACGTCCAGTGGAAGCGGTAGGAACTGAAAACAGAGGAAATAAGAAGTATCCCTGGGCAATGACAACTCAGGGAACAGAGAGGAACAAAAAAAGTTCTGATCAGTTAGTCCTCGGGGTTTTGCCTGCTACATAATTTCTGTTCTACTCACAGACATGATTCAAACAGTTTTAGAAACGTCAGTGTTTTCTATCCAAATCTATGAATAATATGCATATCTTATTCTTAGCATGAGTAGCAGGAAGTTGAAAGTGGGAACGCTATTTATCCAAAAGTGAAAATTCTGCCCCCTAGCCCCAAGAGCTTAAAATCAATACACAAGTATATATTTTTAAACCTGCACCTCCTTTAGTTAATATTGCCTGCTAACATGAATTTCTTATAATTAGGGAAATTGTCACTTCTCTTGCGTTCCGTGTATATGCAGCAGTTTGGGCCGCCTGGCTCGTTGCGAACTGTGTGAAGTCCATTTATTCCTAACAAAGACCATAATTAATTTGCCAGAATTGTTCATACTTATGACATAACATTGAAGGTTGTACAATGTAACCTCAATATTTAGACTTAGGGATGCCACCCGTTAGACAAAATACGGAACAGTTCCATATTTCACTGAAAGAATAATTTTGCACGCCCAATTTTTCAGTTTTTGATTTGTTAAAAAAGTTTGAAATATCCAATAAATGTCGTTCCACTTCATGATTGTGTCCCACTTGTTGTTGATTCTTCACAAAAAAATACAGTTTTATATCTTTATGATTGAAGCCTGAAATGTGGCAAAAGGTCGCAAAGTTCATGGGGGCCGAATACTTTCGCAAGGCACTGTAAGTTTATGATTTGATAGAGCAGTCTGACTGAGCGATGGTAGGCAGCAGCAGGCTCGTACGCATTCATTCAAACAGCATGTTTGTGCGTTTTGCCAGCAGCTCTTCGCAATGCTTCAAGCATTGAGCTGTTTATTACTTCAAGCCAATCAACTCCCGAGATTAGGCTGGTGTAACCAATGTGAAATGGCTAGCTAGTTAGCGGGGTGAGCACTAATAGCGTTTCAATCGGTGATGTCACTCGCTCTGAGACTTGGAGTAGTTGTTCCCCTTGCTTTGCAAGAGCCATGACTTTTGTGAAGCGATGGGTAACGATGCTTCGAGGGTGGCTGTTGTCGATGTGTTCCTGGTTCGAGCCCAGGTAGTGGCGTGGAGAGGGACGGAAGCTATACTGTTACACTGGCAATAGTAAAGTGCCTATAAGAACATCCAATAGTCAAAGGTATATGAAATACAAACAGTTTAGAGAAATAGTCCTATAAATACTATATTAACTAAAACCTCTTAACTGGGAATATTGAAGCCTCATGTTAAAAGGAACCACCAGCTTTCATATGTTCTGAGCAAGGAACTGAAACGTTAGCTTTTTTACATGGCACATATTGTACTTTTACAACACTGTTTTTGCATTATTTAAACCAAATTGAACATGTTTCATTACTAATGAGGCTAAATTGATTTTATTGATGTATTATATTAAGTTAAAATAAGTGTTCATTCAGTTCAAACGTTTTTTTTATTTTTTAAATCGGCCAATTTTTAATCGGTATCAGCTGAAAAATCATAATCAGTCGACCTCTATTAGTCATTAAAAAATCGTTATTCAACCACTCCACAAATTTCTTGTTAACAAACTATAGTTTTGGCAAGTCTGTTAGGACACCTATTTGTGCAAGACAAGTAATTTTTCCAACAATTGTTTACAGACAGATTTTTTCACTTACAATTCACTGTATCACAATTACAGTGGGTCAGAAGTTTACATACACTAAATTGACTGTGCCTTTAAACAGCTTGTAAAATTCCATAATGTGATGTCATGGCTTTAGAAGCTTCTTATAGGCTAATTGACATCATTAGAGTCAATTGGAGGTGTACTTGTGGATGTATTTCACTGTCAATCTCAGTGCCTCTACGCTTGACATCATAGGAAAATCAAAAGAAATCAGCCAAGTCTGGTTCATCCTTGGGAGAAATTTCCAAATGCCTGAAGGTACCACATTCATCTATACAAACAATAGTACGCAAGAATAAACACCTTGGGACCACGCAGCCGTCATACCGCTCAGGAAGGAGACGCGTTCTGTCTCCTAGAGATGAATGTACTTTGTTCCGAACAGTGCAAATAAATCCCAAAACAACAGCAAAGGACCTTGTGAAGATGCTGGAGGAAACGCATACAAAATGATCTATATCCACAGTAAAACGAGTCCTATATTAACATAACCTGAAAGGCCGCCCAGCAAGGAGAAGCGACTGCTCCAAAACCGCCATAAAAATGCCAGACTACGGTTTGCAACTGCACATGGGGACAAAGATCGTACTTTTTGGAGAAATGTCCTCTGGTCTGATGAAACAAATAGAATAGAAATAGAAATGTTTGGCCATAATGACCATTATCTTTGGAGGAAAAAGGGGAGGCTTGCAAGCCGAAGAACACCATCCCAACCATGAAGCACAGGGGTGGCAGCATCATGTTGTGGGGGTGCTTTGCTGCAGGAGGGACTGGTGCACATCACAAAATAGATGGCATCATGAGGAGGAAAATTGTGGATATATTGAAGCAACATCTCAAGACATCAGTGATAGCTTGATCCAAATGGGTCTTCCAAATGGACAATGACCCCAAGCATACTTACAAAGTTATGGAAAAATGTCTTAAGGACAACAAAGTCAAGGTATTGGAGTGGTCATCACAAAGCCCTGACCTCAATCCTATGGAAAATGTGTGGCCAGACCTGAAAAGGCGTGTGCGAGCAAGGAGGCATTCAAACCTGACTCCGTTACACCAGCTCTGTCAAGAGGAATGGGCCAAAATTCACCCAACTTATTGTGGGAAGCTTGTGGAAGGCTACCCGAATCGTTTGACCCAAGATAAACAACTTAAAGGCAATGCTACCAAATACTAATTGAATGCATGTAAACTTCTGACCCACTGGGAATGTGATGACAGAAATAAAAGCTGAAATAAATCATTCTCTCTACTATTATTCTGACATTTCACAATCTTAAAATAAAGTGGAGATCCTAATTGACCTAAGACAGGGAATTATTTTGGCTAAGGTGTATGTAAACTTCCGACTTCAACTGTGTATATACATAAACTCAGCAACAACAAAAAAGTTCTCTCTGTCAACTGTTTGTTTTCATCAAACTTAACATGTGTAAATATTTGTATGAACATAACAAGATTCAACAACTGAGACAAACTGAAGTTCCTCAGGCATGTGACTAACAGAAATGGAATAATGTGTCCCTGAACAAAGGGGGGGGGGGGGTCAACAGTCAGTATCTGGTGTAGCCACCAGCTGCATTAAGTTCTGCAGTGCATCTCCTCCTCATGGACTGCACTAGATTTTACAGTTCCTGTTGTGAGATGTTACCTCATTCTTCCACCAAGGCACCTGCAAGTTCTCTGACATTTCTGGGGGGAATGGCCCTAGCCCTCACCCTCTGATCCAACAGGTCCCAGACGTGCTCAATGGGATTGAGATCTGGGCTCTTCACTGGCCATGGCAGAAGACTGGCATTCCTGTCTTGCAGGAAATCACGAACAGAACGAGCAGTATGGCTAGTGGCATTGTCATGCTGGAGGGTCATGTCAGGATGAGCCTGCAGGAAGTGTACCAACTGAGGGAGGAGGATGTCTTCTCTGTAAAGCACAGCGTTGAGATTGCCTGCAATGACAATCTCAGTACGACGTTGCTGTGACACACCGCCCCAGACCATGATGGACCCTCCACCTCCAAATTGATCCCGCTCCAGAGTACAGGCCTCGGTGTAATGCTCATTCCCTCGACGATAAACGCAAATCCGACCATAACCTCTGGTGAGACAAAACCGCGACTTGTCAGTGAAGAGCACTTTTTGCCAGTCCTGTCTGGTCCAGCGACGTTGTTACCGGTGAAGTCTGGTGAGGACCTGCCTTACAACAGGCCTACAAGCACTCAGTCCTGCCTCTCTCAGCCTATTGCAGACAGCCTGAGCACTAATGGAGAGATTGCGCAGTTGTTGTTGCAATCCTGTACCTGTCCCACAGGTGTGATGTTCAGATGTACCGATCCTGTGCAGATGTTGTTACATGTGGTCTGCCACTGCGAGGATGATCAGTTGTCTGTCCTGTCTCCCTGTAGCGCTGTCTTAGGCATCTCACAGTTTGGACATTGCAATTTATTGCCCTGGCCACATCTGCAGTCCCCATGCCTCCTTGCAGCATGTCTAAGGCACGTCCACACAGATGAGCAGGGACCCTGGGCATCTTTTTATTTTTTAGAGTCAGTAGAAAGGCCTCTTTAGTGTCCTTAGTTTTCATAACTGTGACCTTTAATTGCCTACCGTCTGTAAGCTGTTCTTGTCTTAACGACAGTTCCACAGGTGCATGTTCATTAATTGTATGTATATGTATGTGTATGTGTATGTGTATGTATATATATATATATATATACAGCATGTTTATACAACGCTTACAGTAAGATACCTTTGATTATCCTTTTTTGTGTTAGTAAGGAAATAGATCAGAAACCATACAAAGTAGGCTGTATTTGCGTTATATAGTGTCTTTGATGACAGGGTTTTCTAATGCGTTTTAATGTAAACAAACACACACACAGAAAATACACCTTGCATTCTCTCCTGAGAATGAAAATGTCACACACTGCCAAACACGTTCTAATACTTTCATAATGATTCTAAAACCTGTATATCTCTTTATTCTCCCGTCCCTGCAACTCATGTGAAACCAAACAGCCCATTCCAGGTTTTGAAAAGACAAATGCACTTTACTATGATAGGAAAGCCTGACTCCATTTTGAAAGGGGACCCTTGACAACTGGTCCAAATGGTAGCTGATGTACCCTGGAGTAAAGTCCCACCAGTTGTTGACTTTAGTGAGAAACCCACTTTGCCTCACAACTCTCCTCTGACAACCAGGCCTGGAACACATACAGTAAACTTTCCTATTGACTGATGAAGGATCAACACAGTGAGAGGCTTCAGATAAGTTGGTCCGATAGAGCTCATCAAAGGCATAGAGAGATTGCTCATGTGTGTTGCTTGTTCCAATTGAACACTGTCAGAAAGAACAGCAGGACAGACTGAGAGGTACAGAAAAGTAAAAGAGTGAAAGGTTTCACTGTTGAGTCTGTTGTGGAGGTCTCTCTCTTTCTCTCACTCTTGCTCTCCCTTTTTTCTCCCTCGCACTCATGCACTCTCTCACTCTTGATCAACAGTGACACAGAGTCAGAGATGCTGTGCAGAGCGCACTGCAAGGTACCAGTCTACAAAGCTATCAGTGACACAGTCAGAGATATGAAAAGTGTCTGGTACTGCAAAGGTATAGTTCCTTTATGCCATATGGCTGCATCTATGGCCTCAAATGAGTCAAACACGTGGGGGGTTATACAGTAAGGAAGTTAGGAATTAAATGGTGGCACAATATGTCTCAAGAAGACAATACTCCTAATAAGGACCATGATGTGCCACATGCTGTATGGAACTACAGTACATATGTGTAATGATGCAGTGTATGCACTACGTACCTCATGTCAACCCACGCTCACATACACATCTATTCCCTCGGTCAGATCTTTCTAAAGCTGCGTCCTCTTGGACGAGTTCCATATAAGGAGGTATTTCATTCTGTCTGACCTGAAAGTACTCAGAAGAGGACACAGTGTCATCTAGTGGTGATACTGGGTCCTACACTCACGAGAGGGAAAAAAAGAAAAAACATTTTATTTGTCACATGCTTAGTAAAAAAAAGGTGTAGGCTAACAGTGAAATGCTTACTTTGGGCACTTCCCAACAATGCAGAGAAGGAAAAAAAAGAAATGGTATAAACTGTTGAAGATAATAACACAAGGAATAAAAAGAAAAATAATAACACAATGAGTCATAACTTGACTATATAGGCTGTTTACCAGCACCAAGTCGATGTGCAAGGTAATTGAGGTAAATACTGTATGTACATATAAGTAGGGATAAAGTGACTAGGCAACGGGATAGATGGTAAACAGTAGCAGCAGCGTATGTGATGAGTCAAAAGAAATTAGTGCCAGTGGAGGAAAAAGTACCCAATTGTCATACTTGAGTAAAAGTTAAGATAACATAATAGGAAATGTCTTAAGTAAAAGTGAAAGCCCCACACACACACTCCAACTCACTGATCTCAACTCACTTCGTGAGTCTGCCAGATCAGAGGCAGTAGGTATGACCAGGGATGTTCTCTTGAATGTAGTGAAGTAAAAGTATAAGTTGTCAAAAATATAAATACCCCCCAAAAAACGACTTAAGTACTTTAAAGTATTTTTACTTATGTACTTTACACCACTGATTAGTGTGAAAAGGGTCCATGCAGACATTCTCTGTAGATATTTGTTAACTATTTAGCAGTCTTATAGCTTGGGGGTAGATGCTGAGCGGGGAAGATACCTGCATTTTCCACCAGTTGCAAACACGCAGTCACAATGAGATGTAACCCTTTCTTGTCGTCAAATGACATAGTGGCCTCATGGGTGGAATGCTATTAATATTTTTCATAATTTCATAATTAATCAACACAACTAAAATGTATGCAGAAAATCCACTAGTTTTATTTCAGTCTTCTGTGATGTAGATAAAGTGTTATATTGGGATGCAAACTTTAAATGCAATACATTTCAACATGGTACAGGTAGATGTCTTCTTTCTTTAAGCCTATAACGCTGTGTGTGAGGTGCATACCTTTGTTTCAAAGTAGTTTAGTTGGGGGAATTGGAACAGATTTTTGCTCACACCACCTAAAAATCCCAATTGAATCCTGAGTACCTAATAAATGTGTCTGTGACCATCTCTAGTAATTCTGTTAGAAGTAATACTATCAGTGATCTGACATTTTGTGCAAACACATGTTCAGTAGTGTTGATTCAACAAAGCGGCACACATTAGAACAGCCCATAGGCATATTTTCCACATGTACATGTGAAATTAATAAATAATGGAGGCCTATGGAGAAATAAGATGAGAAGTAGAGCCTAGTCCCCCAACAAGTCAGGCTCCACACGACAACAGAGAGCATCACAAGTTTTGATAACTTTATGATTAATGATTATTTCCCCCCTCCCTCCCTTTCTAGGCATTTAAAGACACATTTCTTTGAGCCCACACAACACAAACACACACAGTCTGCTTTGCTAGTGCACCGAGTCCCTTAATCCAACTCATTACCTAGATGCTCCATCGAGGGATAATGGTGATTGAATTAAGATTGTGCTGTATTGTATTAAGCGGAAAGCACAAAATACAATTCCAGCATTTCAGTCAATCTTATCTGCTATGCAGAACACAGACAGCTACATAGTTATCTCCTCCCTGTACACAGACAACACACACACACGCACACACAGTCACACACACACACAGCAGCATGGCGTGATTATCTCCTCCCAGTACATAGTCAGGGGAGGCGCTGTGTTGTGGCGTCTGTGAGGCTCCTCTTCTCTTCGAGAGAGAGAGGACAGAGAGGGAGAGATGGGGAGAGGGAGAGAAAGCGAGAGAAAGAGAGGCAGCGACTGTAGAGAGAGCTCTGACTCACTCTGATAAGAACTGGAGCCATGGCGGAATATAGGGAGTAAAGGGGGAGGAGGGGGGACGAAAATTAAATTCATGATCACCATGGTTCACTTAGGGTTACGATAGCATCCTGCTGAGGATGGCAGTTAGCTAACTGCCTGCATACTGAACGAACCACCTCTCCACCCTCAGCAACACACACACACACACACTGCATCTACCCCAGTCTATTCATCTTGTCAATTCAAATCCTATGTGTAACCGTTTAACAACATACAACTTGTGACAGGTGGACTATAACTCTACAGTGCCATCATGGATCTAATATACAGTATACAGGTGGACGATAACTCTACAGTAATGTATGGCTCTAACATACAGTATATAGGTGGACTATAACTCTATAGTGATGTATGGATCCATCATACAGTATACAGGTGGGTTATAACTCTACAGTAATGGTATGGATCTAACATACAGTATACAGGTGGACTGTAGCTTGTGGCGTACAGCAGGTCAGCCACCAGGGGGAGACTCGTCGAGGCCTGGTTGCAGACGGAGTATACATCATGAGGCAATGGCTCTGTCTGCTGGACGTGGAGGTCTCGACGGGCTCTCCGGCCAAGACTAATTGGGGCTGATTGGGAGTTGGTGAGTAATCAAGGGCTGATTGCTCAACAGCTGTACAAGTCCCATAAAGCTGCCAGAGGAACAGCACACAGGGGAGAGAGTGGGGGAAGAAAGGACTCCCATATAGTTGGGGACAGTTGCAGAGGTAACAGGAGTGAGTTCAGCTTTTGATCCCCACAGGATACAGCAAGACGACAATATCGCAGAGAGGGTCTCATGGGGGAGACCTATTCTTTTCTTTTGAACTATTATTTTAGTAAACACCTTTGAAACTGAGTTCATCCTACTCTGTCCGTGTCTGATCTGTGTAAACGTTTTGACCCAACCCCTGGTATGGCACAAGTGGTGGAGAATGCGGGCATTCTGATAACGTGGTCAGATCAGGGTTGACGTTTACACAGCATCAGCATGGACGAGATGATCACTCAGTTCGTCCGGGCCCAACAAGGACAACAGGCGGTTCAGGAACGAACGCTGGAGGAACAGCGACTACAAAACATCCGCCTCGTTGAGGACATCAGGAATCTGCAAGGAGGAGCGTCTCCTGAATTACATCCCAATCAGATTTTAATCAAGCTAACGGAAGACGATGACATCGAAACATACCTCTGTACGTTTAAACGGACAGCGCTACGGGAAGGATGGCCAAGGCCGAAGTGGGCAAGTCTGCTGGCCCCGTTCCTCTCTGGGAATGCCCAAAAGGCGTATTGAGACCTGAATGACGAACAGGCATCTAACTATGACGGACTCAAACGGAAGATACTCAGCCGCTATGGGTACAGCCTGGCCCATTGGGCTCAACTGTTCAACGACTGGAAGTTCGTACCCAACACATCCCCCCGAGCCCAGATGAGCAACCTACTGCGCGTCACCAGGGCATGGCTCCTAACCAACGTATCCACCCTCTCCATCCTCGATAAAGTGGTCCTGGATCGCTACCCCTGACATGAAGAGGGCAGTGAGTCTATGTGCGCCCCAGACCTTGGAGCGCCTCCTGGAAGCAGTGGAGACGCATCAGAACACTCAGGCCCTGCTGAGTGGGAGCCGGGCCGTGTCGGCGAGCCGTTCGAGGAGACAGAAGGACAGCCCCACCACTGTGTACCCCAAACCGACAGTCGGCAGGGTGAAAGGACCGCTAGGATAGGGCCGAACCACCACCGACGACCTCAGTTAGATGGAGACCAAAGGAGGTGTTTTGAGTGTGGCGCCCGGGGGCACATTGCCTGGAATTGCCCGGCTCGAGAAGAGTCGATGTCATCAGCAAGCCCCAGAGGCGAGGTGGGTCACACCGTGAACTATGTCACATCCTGTTGGGCGCACCGCGAATCAACTGCACCCATGGTCCTGGTGAAGGTTGGAGACACGACACGGAAGCTCTAAGACTCCGGAAGTATGGTTACGCTCGTAACCACGAGCCTGCTGAACCAGGAGACCGAACATTGTAGGGAGATGTCCATTTCCTGTGTTGATGGTGACACAAAGCGGTATCCAACCGTATGGACCAACATCGTGACACCACAAGGGAGCTGCAGTACCTGGGTGCAGTACCAGAGTTGCCAGTACCTCTCCTAGTGGGACGGGATTGTCCGCTGTTCACGGCCCCATGGGGTCACGAGCTGAAGAAAAAGATACGAGCCGGCCGAAGAAGAGAGCGGGGACGAGCCATTGCCTGTGCAACCCGGAAGCAACCGGTTGACCAACCTGTATCTACGGGTCCGGTGTCGAAGTCAGAGGGGGTGCCGGAACCTGTTGGGGGTGCACCTGGGAATGGAGAAGACCCGAGAATGGATCGCCGCCCGGTTCCACTGGCCCGGGATGAGGAGGGCCGTGGATGACTACTGTCGCAGCTGCCCGGAGTGTCAACTCCCTGCCCCAAAAGCACACTGCCGAAACCCACTGGTCCCCCTAACGATTATCGGGGTGCCCTTTGAACGCATCGCCATGGATATAGTTGGACCCCTGATAAAAAACAGCACGAGGACACCAGTACATCCTTGCGATAGTAGATTATGCCACCCGGTATCCCGAGGACATTCCCCTATGGCCAGCGTTATCCAAGGGAATCCCCTGTAGCTGTTCCACCTCTTTAGCCGGTTAGGCATCCCGAATGAGATCCTGACAGACCAAGGTACTGAGTTTATGTCCCGCCTAATGAAAGAGTTGTGTTCTCCTGCAGATCAAACGGATCCGGACCTCTTTCAGACGGATGGGCTCGTTGAGCGCTTCAATAAAATGCTCAAACAAATGCTGCGGACGGTCATCAAGCAGGACGGGATGAACTGGGATCAGCTACTATCCCACGTAATGTGGTAAGTTCCTGACAACCTGGCACGGGCCGTACGAAGTGATCGAGAAGCTGGGACCTGTCAATTACTGCGTACGGGGACGGTTGCAGAGTTGGGGACGGTTGCAGAGTTGGGGACGGTTGCAGAGTTGGGGACGGTTGCAGAGTTGGGGACGGTTGCAGAGTTGGGGACGGTTGCAGAGTTGGGGACGGTTGCAGAGGTAACAGGAGTGAGTTCAGTTTTTGATCCCCACAGGATACAGCAAGACCTGGAGCCAAGAAGACGACATCCCGGAGAGGGTCTCATGGGGAGACCTTTTCTTTTGAACTATAATTTTAATAAACACCTTTGAAACTGAACTAATCTTACTCTGTCCCTGTCTGATCTGTGTAAACGTTTTGACCCAACCCCCTGGTCTGCCATAAGCTCTACAGTGATGTATGGATCTAACATACAGTTTACAGGTGGACTATAACTCTATAGTGATGTGGATCTAGTATACAGTGTATATAGGTAGACTATAACTCTACAGTAATGTATGGCTCTAATATTCAGTACGCAGGTGGAATATAACTCTACAGTGATGGTGTCACGTATTATCAAGATGGGTGGAATCAGGCGCAGATTAGTAATACCACAGTTTATTCTCCGGCGCACAAAAAACACAGTCAACCCAACACACAGGGTGAACAATCCAACACAGGATCAGACAGACCGGAGAATAAAACACAAGCACTACACCAACTGACATGAATATAAAAACTAACAATCCCGCACAAAACAAGGGCGGGACAACCTACTACATATAAGGATGTTAATTAAACTAAAATACACACAGGTGAAACTAATAAGACAAAACCAACAGACAAACGAAAAAGGGATCGGTAGTGGCTAGTAGGACGGTGACGACGACCACCGAGCACCGCTCGAACAGGCAGGAGAGCCAACTTCGGCAGAAGTCGTGACAGATGGTATGGATCCATCATACAGTACACAGGTGGACTTTAAATCTACAGTTATGTATATATCTAATATACAGTATACAGGTGGACTATAACTGTATAGTGATGGTATGGCTTTAACATACAGTATACAGGTGGACTACAACTCAACACTGATGTATAGATCTGATATAAAGTATACAAGTGTGCTATAACTCTATAGTGATGGTATGGATCTAACATACAGTATACAGGTGGACTATAACACCACAGTGATTGTATGGATGTAATAATATACAAACCGTATCATGTCACTCTTGTATCCTGTCATACTGAGTCAGTCAACCCATTCCACAGACACACACACATGCACACGTAAACACAGCCGCATGCACGCACACACAAAATCACACACACACACACACCACCCTGAACCCTCCCCTCCCAACCCACCCCACCCTAACCCCCAACATAGCCCTCCTCTGACACCTCATCAGCATATGGAATAATTGCACATGGAAGCAGAATCTCCCTGCCCCCCAAGTCTTCAGCGGTGTCTCAAATGTCTGCCTATTCCATTTATAGTGCACTACTTTTGACCACAGGGCTCTGGTCAGAAGTAGTGTGCCATATATGGAATATAGTGCCATTTGGGACATACCCGTATTCTCTAGCCCCTGAGATAATTCATACAGCCTGTGTGTGACATTCTACAACAGCAGGAGGGAGTAGCATGGAGGATGCAGGTGATGCCTATTCTATGACTGGGTTATAAACGAGCCAACAATCAATAACAACCCCAGTAACACTGACAGTAAGGGGAGCAACACCAGGCCAAGTCACTCCTATATCAAATCCAACACCCTCAACTCAGCCCAATTGCCCTGTTCCGCTAGACCTGAATTCCACTAGATCTTTCCCACTAGACCTGAATTCCACTAGATCTGAATCCTGTTGTTTGGCAGCCCAGATAGGCTCAGTCCATTCCAGCCTAACCCAGCCCAAACCAGTCCAGTCCAGCAAAGCCAAACATAATCCAGCCCAGAAGGCTGACACTCCGAGGCTTTTTATAGATCAGTGGTGCCGGAAGAGAGCAAAACTATCTGATTAGTGATGCAACAATAACCACTGGACAGAAGCCCCTGCCCAGCCCCTCTAAATACACCTCTGCTGTTTTCAACCAAGATCTCAAGGATCATTGCCTCATTGCCTGCATCTGTAATGGGTCAGCGGTCAAACGACATCCACTCATCACTGTCAAACGCTCCCTGAAACACTTCAGCGAGCAGGCCTTTCTAATCGACCTGGCCGGGGTATCCTGGAAGGATATTGATCTCATTCCGTCAGTAGAGGATGCCTGGTTATTTTTTTTAAATGCCTTCCTCATCATCTTAAATAAGCATGCCCCATTCAAAAAATGTAGAACCAGGAACAGATATAGCCCTTTGTTCTCCCCAGACCTGACTGCCCTTAACCAACACAAAAACATCCTATGGCGTTCTGCATTAGCATCGAACAGCCCCCGTGATATGCAACTTTTCAGGGAAGCTAGAAACCAATATACACAGGCAGTTAGAAAAGCCAAGGCTAGCTTCTTCAAGCAGAAATTTGCTTCCTGCAACACAAACTCAAAAAAGTTCTGGGACACTAAAGTCCATGGAGAATAAGAACACCTCCTCCTAGCTGCCCACTGCACGGAAGATAGGAAACACTGTCACCACCGATAAATCCACTATAATTGAGAATTTCAATAAGCATTTTTCTACGGCTGGCCATGCTTTGCACCTGACTCCCCCTATTCCAGTCAACAGCACTGCACCCCCCACAGCAACTCGCCCAAGCTTTCCCCATTTCTCCTTCTCCCAAATCCAGTCAGCTGATGTTCTGAAAGAGCTGCAAAATCTGGACCCCTACAAATCAGTCGGGCTCGACAATCTGGACCCTTTCTTACTAAAATGATCTGCTGAAATTGTTGCCACCCCTATTACTAGCCTGTTCAACCTCTCTTTCATGTCATCTGAGATTCCCAAAGATTGGAAAGCAGCTGCAGTCATCCCCCTTTTCAAAGGGGGGGACACTCTTGACCCAAACTTCCACAGACCTATATCTATCCTACCCTGCCTTTCTAAGGTCTTCGAAAGCCAAGTCAACAAACAGATTACAGACCATTTCGAATCCCACCATACCTTCTCCGCTATGCAATCTGGTTTCAGAGCTGGTCATGGGTGCACCTCAGCCACGCTCAAGGTCCTAAACGATATCTTATCCGCCCTCGATAAGAAACAATACTGTGCAGCCGTATTCATTGACCTGGCCAAGGCTTTCGACTCTGTCAATCACAACATCCTCATCAGCAAACTCGACAGCTTCGGTTTCTCAAATGATTGCCTCGCCTGGTTCACCAACTACTTCTCTGATAGAGTTCAGTGTGTCAAATCGGAGGGTCTGTTGTCTGGGCCTCTGCAGTCTCTATGGGGATGCCACAGGGTTCAATTCTTGGACCGACTCTCTTCTCTGTATACATCACTGATGTCGCTCTTGCTGCTGGTGAGTCTCTGATCCACCTCTACGCAGACGACACCATTCTGTATACTTCTGGCCCTCTTTGGCCACTGTGTTAACAACCCTCCAGGCGAGCTTCAATGCCATACAACTCTCCTTCCGTGGCCTCCAATTGCTCTTGAATACAAGTAAAACTAAATGCATGCTCTTCAACCGATCGCTATAGCTACCACATTACTCTGGACGGCTCTGACTTAGAATATGTGGACAACTACAAAGACCTAGGTGTCTGGTTATACTGTAAACTCTCCTTCCAGACTCACATCAAACATCTCCAATCCGAAGATAAATCTAGAATTGGCTTCCTATTTCGCAACAAAGCATCCTTCACTCATGCTGCCAAACATACCCTTGTAAAACTGACCATCCTACCAATCCTCGACTTAGTTGATGTCATTTACAAAATAGCCTCCAATACCCTACTCAATAAATTGGATGCAGTCTATCACAGTGCCATCCGTTTTGTCACCAAAGCCCCATATACTACCCAACACTGAGACTTGTACGCTCTCGTTGGCTGGCCCTCGCTTCATACTCGTCGCCAAACCCACTGGCTCCAGGTCATCTACAGGAACCTGCTCGGTAAAGTCCCCCCTTATCTCAGCTCGCTGGTCACCATAGCAGCACCCACCTGTAGCACGTGCTCCAGCAGGTATATATATCTCACGGGTCATCCCCAAAACCAATTCTTCCTTTGGCCGCCTCTCCTTCCAGTTCTCTGCTGCCAATGACTGGAACGAACTACAAAAATCTCTGAAATTGGAAACATTTATCTCACTAGGTTTAAGCACCAGTTGTCAGAGCAACTCACAGATTACTGCACATAGCCCATCTATAATTTAGCACAAACAACTACCTCTTTCCCTACTGTATTTATTTATTTATTTTGTTCCTTTGCATTATTTCTATCTTTACTTTGCACATTCTTCCACTGCAAATCAACCATTCCAGTGTTTTACTTGCTATATTGTATTTACTTTACCCCCCATATCTCACCTCATTTGCTCACATTGTATATAGACTTATTTTTCTACTCTATTATTGACTGTATGTTTGTTTTACTCCATGTGTAACTCTGTGTTGTTGTATGTGTCGAACTGCTTTGCTTTATCTTGGCCAGGTCGCAATTGTAAATGAGAACTTGTTCTCAACTTGCCTACCTGGTTAAATAAAGGTGAAATAAAAATAAACAAATACCCTTGTCAACCATCCCTTCTCCTCTGTACTGATGTAGACCCAGCCCTGGCCTTGTCAACCATCCTTTCTCCTCTGTACTGATGTAGACCCAGTCCTTCCTTCCTTCCCTACCTACCTACCTACCTACCTACCTACCTACCTACCTACCTACCAACCAACCTACCAACCAACCAACCAACCAACCAACCAACCACAGAAGAATCTCCACAACGTGTTATATTTTACAGCTAAGGCTGCCGCATAAGCAAACTCCTTTTTCGACAACTAATTTGCATGTGTGTGATAGGCTTTGGAACGACGGCTGGCTGGCAGCTCCGTGAGGAAACTCGTTTAAACCTGTCTGAATGCTCTCATACTTTCCACAAAAAGTTTTACTCAACAAAAATACATGTGCGTGCTGGCTTGCGTGCATGCGTTACATCCGCACACACACACACACACACACATATATTCCCCCTCTGCACTATAGAGGAGACTGCCTGTATCGGGGCCTGTATCTCGCCCCTGGCCACTGCCTACTTGAAACCTAAAATGAGTGCTCAGGGCCAGTGTTACAGTCTCAGGCAAGATGCTCCAGTGAATTTAGAGAGGCGTTTGAGCTCTTCAAAATGTCCTAATTGTACCCACTGGGAATGATCTGAAATAATCCTTGAAGGCGTTTTGGTTTCATGACTTTGCAGCGAGTGAAGAACAGTTTTGTCAGCAGTTTATGTTAATTTTCCTATATAATACATAATGGTGGTTATGTGGAAGTGTCTTTAAATGCATATTTTTAACATTAAAGAAATGCATTTCTGTATGACTATACTATGTCTGTGTTCCTTATTGTGCCTTGTGTTTGTATACATATCACAAGTTTTGTAATAGCTTTCTTCCTCCAATCGGTTCCCCAGTGGCTGAGCAGCTGAATGAATAACGGGTGGCTATGAAGGAATGACTCCCTAATCCCTAATGCTGCTGACTCAAATCAGCTGGTACCTGATGAACAACTCTCCCTCTGACTATCTGTTCAGGCTGCTATCTCCCTCGAGTCAACAACTTTTTGTTTCTATTTCTCTCGCCCTCTCTATCTCTGCATCTCTCTCTCTCACACACACACATTCCCCCCTCTACACTATAGAGGAGATGTCTACTGCCTGTATCCTGCCCCTGGCCACTGCCTACTCGGACCCAAAATGAGTGCTCAGGGCCAGTGTTAGCCAAGAAGCTCTGGTGAATTTAGAGAGGTGTTTGAGCTCTTAAAAACGTCCTAATTGCACCCACTGGGAATGACCTGACATAATCCTTGAAGGCTTTCTTCTTTCATGATTTTGCAGCGTGCTATCTCTCTCGCACACATACGTTCAAAATGAGAGAGAGCATGAGCAGAATAACAACATGCCTGAGAGCTATCATGCTTTTGGGTGGTTTATTAAGCATAACGACAGAGTATATTTTAAGTGTGCATTTGGTTTGTTTGCAGTAAGAAATATCTACCCCCTCTACTGTCATTAACATATTTTCAAAGGCAGCATTTGCATAACGGTAGTGATATGTTGGTTCAACATAATTTCATTGAAATGACAGACAACACCGTTGATTCAACCAGTGTGTACCCAGTGGGTTAGGTCATTAACATTTAAGCACGTCTTCCTGTGACAGTCGAAAATGACAGTACTGAGTTTCAGCCTGATAGGAACAGTCACATTTGCTCTGAGATTTGCTCATTGCCGGTCTGCCTCCATCTACTCTGCTATCTAATAGTAATTAATGTTTATCTGGTAAGTGAAACACTTAGAACACAAATTAACATTTCAACAACTCATGACACCATTACCACATTGTTTACTGCAAAACTAAATAATCACCCACAAAAAGCACAACTTAGGAGTATATATAAAAAAGTATATATATAAAAAACATTTATTTTAAACAAGATATTTTATATGTTGTCAAAATTGGCTTGCTTCCAATTACTGGTAGCTGAATTAATCAACACAATATTTTTTGTGGAAAAATCTCATCTTAAAATGTTCAACATTATCCATGAATGTCAGATAGCAACTACTGTATTAACAGGTTATCACTCCCATCTCCACAATATCCCAAATTCTCCATCCCAGAGGAACTAAGACACAGACACACCAGTGTTTCGCTTCTATTAATTTGTTTCCGCCACTCCCAAAAAGATGAATGATTTTTCAACAACAAAAAAAACCCAGTTGGTAAAATATTTTCAGTATAAACTTGAACTCAGACCAAAGGACAGATTTCCACCGGTTTAATGTCCATTGCTCGTGTTTCTTGGCCAAAGCAAGTCACTTCTTATTGGTGTCCTGTAGTTGTGGTTTCTTTGCAGCAATTCGACCATGAAGGCCTGATTCACGCGGTTTCCTCTGAACAGTCTGTTACTTGAACTCTGTTAAACATTTATTTGGGCTGCAATTTCTGAGGCTGGTAACTCTGATGAACTTATCCTCTGCAAAGGTAAATCTGGGTCTTTCTTCCCTGTGGCGGTCCTCATGAGAGCCAGTTTCATCATAGCGCTTCATGGCTTTTGCGACTGAACTGAAGTTCTTGAAATGTTCCGCATTGACTGACCTTCATGTCTTAAAGTAATGACGGACTGTCATTTCTTTTTTGATTATTTGAACTGTTCTTGACATTGCCCTATTTGGTAAAAGACCAAGTCCATACCATCTTCTGTATACCACCCATACCTTGTCACAACACAACTGATTGGCTCAAACGGAATAAAAAAGGAAAGAAATTCCACAAATGAACTTTTAACAAGGCACATCTGTTAATTGAGATGCATTCCAGGTGACTACCTCATGAAGCTGGTTGAGAGAATGCCAAGAGAGTGCAAAGCTGTCATCAAGGCAAAGGGAGGCTACTTTGAATAATTTCAAACATAAAAAGTACAATTTGTATAACACTTTTTTGGTTAACACATGACTCCATGTGTTATTTCATAGTAATGTCTTCACTATTATTCGACCATATAAAACATAGTCAAAATAAAGAAAAACCCTTGAATGAATAGGTGTGTCCAAACGTTTGACTGGTACTTTACTTTTAAATAAGATCTTTAAGAACTAAAAATCACCAAAATAAAAACTAGACATTCGGGAAACCTCTAAAATCCCGAAGATGTCATGGCCCCCCCATTATTTTTCAAATGTTTGAGTCACACAGATAGCAGAAAAGGACGGCATAAACCATGGCAAAATGTGTAGAATTGCAAGAAATTAGCTTTAAAACAGCAAAATGTTCTCTCTGCACCCAACAGGAGGGCCTTTAAAAATATTGGTTGGAGACCGCACCATTTGACACGCCCACAACCCCACCTGTTGGTTCCAGTCTATGTCTTGAGCCTTACCATTTTTAGGGCCGTCCTCCGACACCTGGATGGCAGGGAGCTCGGGCCGTGATGTAGTGGACCATACGCACTACCCTCTGTAGCGTCTTGCGGTCAGATGCCAAGCAGAAGCCATACTAAGCTGTGATGCAGACAGTCAAGATGCTCTCAATCGTGCAGCTGTAAACCTTTTCAGGATCTCAGCCCATACCAAATCTTTTCAGCCTCCTAAGGAGGAAGAGGTGTTGCCGTGCCTTCTTCACAACTGTGTTGGTGTGTGTGGGCCATGATCATTTCTTAAATGATGTGGACACGGAGGAACTTGAAGCTCTCAACCCGCTGTGTTAGAAAGAGCAATCACCGTTCTTTACCGTTTTATTTTCTCTATTTCTTCAGCTGGCAGGACACACTTCTCCCCCTCTATTACCTCTTTCAAAATACCTTTGGGTTTAATTTAAGAGAAACAAACATTCAAGAAGCAGACCGTTTTATTGTATACAGTACAATAGAAAAATAATCTGTATTAACATCTTCAAGCACAAATGTACAAAACAAAGCTCTTCTCTTTCTGCTTAAATTTGCTATTTATTTTCTCATTAGAAAAAGACAAGATAGTGTGAGCCCTTGACAAACGGCAGCAATTATGAAGCATTATCTCGTCTCCTACAGAAACCAATTGACTCAGAGATTATGTTACACATTCAGCAATGACAACTCCAGAAATATGATCTCTATCTGATCTCTATCACACACAAACACACTGATCCTGGGCAGTGTTTTATTACAGTAAAAACAGGGACATACGCCCCCTGGTGTCAGAGCAGAGCATACCAGAAACCAGATCAGAGCACTAACAGTCAGTAGCATGTGTACCTCCGAGTGAGAATAGTCTGGGTGATGTCTCGATTCTTCAATCTTCTACAGGCAATGTAGAAGGCTGAGGAGAGAAAGAATACCTGCCATATCTTTGTCTCCCATCCAAAACAACAGATCTATCATCAGTCTCACTCACTGACAGTCTCACATACTGACGACACGCTCTTGGCATTCACCTTCCATTGACTTTAGTGATTGTCTTTCTCTCAAAGGTTCTGATCTTATTAGTTGCTTTGTGTTCCCGTTACTTGTGTTCTTTAATCGTGGTCTCATCTCAGATCTCCTCCTCCTTGTCCATGCAGATGTTGGCCAGTGTTTTGAACTTTGACCCCAGTGAGTCCAGGAAGTCCAGGTTATCCTGGTCACCAAAGTCACTGCAGCAACCCACCGACCCGGCCGGTGACCCTTCACCCTCGTACCCGTACGCTCGGGCCACGTCGTCCGCATAACGCTCCTCTGACTCATCTGCAAAATAGACCAGCTTCTGCAGAATAGAGAAAAGAGGTGTCCAGGTCCCGACTGTTGTCACACCAACCCAGATATTTATTGCAAAAACACTTGACAGGAATGACAAATTGAGTGCTGAAATTGCATTCTTTTGAAACAGCCCATATTGACTAAATCTACAAATAATGCATTGCAATCTGAATACCATCACAAAAATCACAATAACAAAAAACACATGTTGCTTTGGCTATGGCTTACCTTGCCCAGGTAGAGTCCGTTGGTCTTCCAGGTGTGCAAGGCGGAGAGAGTGGAGGAAGCCTGGGACTGTTTGAGGAAGGTAGTGTCTGTGTAGAAGTTACCGCCCCCGTACTGTCCAGTGGAGTAAAAGCTACTCTGTCCCTGAGCTGTCAGGAATTCCCGCCTACTGCTCTCCCGATTCAGATTGATCGTCTTCTGACCAATCAGAGGAGGACCTGGAGCCGGACACCCCGCCCCATTCTGATCCAGAAGCCCCACCAGCCCTGCCCCCTTCACGGAGCCATCCACTGTGTCCACGGCAACACCGGTGGAAGGTATAATCAGCAGGGCCGCAGATTTCTGACCAGAGATAAGAGACAATGACAATGAAAGTCCCATTCACACACACACACTCATCAATGATAGAGGAGCTAGTCCAGAGGAAAGTTGATCTCACCACTTCATCTCCAGGAGCCTCTGTGTTAGACTTCAGCAGCATGCCACCACTACAGTCTTCCATGTAGATCTTTTCTCCCTTAGTGGTGCAGTAAAACACAAATAATAGACCTGCATATGAGAGAACAAAATATGTTAGTTACATAAATCCATATAAATGGAGAATTGACTAAAATGATAGATGTGAAGTATAATGTAGGATATGTCATATTCATGCCTGAGAACATGGTATGAGTACTCAGTGGTATTTGATTTAATACAGGAATAAACTGACAAAGTATTCGATGTGACTAAGTTATGCAGGATAAGATATTTGATGAATGTACAAGTGTGGGCATGTGCTAGTGTGTATCCATCATTCCTACTCACAGAGCAGTAGGAGCAGCAGGAAGGCCAGCAGCATGGCTAGGACGCCCCAGATCCCCACAGAGACAGAACTCCTCTTGGCCACACACTCTCCCCCCAGGCACTGACACACCCTTAAAGACAACACCTGGACCCCGCCCTTATTCTGGAGGTCAGTCACATGCACAGGGACCGTATACACACCCCGGGCCATCTCCACCACCTGCTCCAGCACAGCTGACCCATCTAGGGGGGCGGGGTGTAAGAAGGACGGGAGTTAGGAGGTGATTGACAATATGAGGGATGGAAGAATAGAGGAAGGGGATTTAGAGAGTTAGGTATAGAGAGAAAAAGAGAAAGGGAGGAGAAAAAAATGAGAGACAGAGCAAGCTAGAGATAGATTACTTTGGTAACCAGGGTATAAATGCCTCGTGAGGAGATAACCTTTGGAATGTTCAGTGTTCAGAGAGTTTCCCTCCATATTTGGTAGTCTCCTGTGGTGGCTGTGTGCCCCTCACAGTGCGTGTGTGTGTTTGTGCATTCGGAAAGTATTCAAACCCCTTGACTTTTTCCACATTTTGTTACAGCCTTATTCTAAAATTGATTTAATAGTTTTTACCCTCATCAATCTACACACAATACCCCATTACGAGAAAGAAAAAAATGGAAATATTAAAATTTACATAAGTATTCAGTCTGTACTCTGTACTTTGTTGAAGCACCATTGGCAGGGATTAAAGCCTCAAGACTTCTTGGGTATGATGCTACAAGCTTGGCACACCTGTATTTGGGGAGTTTCTCCCATTCTGCTCTGCAGATCCTCTCAAGCTCTTTCAGGTTGGATCAAGAGCGTCACTGCGCAGCTATTTTCAGGACTGTCCAGAGATGTTAGATTGGGATCAAGTCCGGAATCTGGCTGGGCCGCTCAAGAACATTCAGAGACTTATCCCTAAGCCACTCCTGTGTTGTCTTGGCTGTGTGCTTAGGGTCGTTGTCCTGTTGGAAGGTGAACCTTCATCCCAGTCTGAGGTGCTGAGCGCTCTGGAGCAGGTTTTCATCAAGGATCTCTCTGTACTTTGCACTGTTAATCTTTCCCTCAATCCTGACTAGTCTCCCAGTCCCTGCTGCTGAAAAACATCCCCACAGCATGATGCTGCCACCACCATGCTTCACCGTAGGGATGGCGCCAGGTTTCCTCCAGACGTGACGCTTGACATTCAGGCCAAAGAGTTCAATCTTGGTCTCATCAGACCAGAGAATCTTGTTTCTCCTGTTCTGAGTCCTTTAGGCGCCTTTTGGCAAACTCCAAGCGGGCTGTCATGTGCCTTTTACTGCGAAGTGGCTTCCGTCTGGCCATTCTACCGTAAAGACCTTATTTGTGGAGTGCTGCAAAGATAGTTGTCCTTCTGGAAGGTTCTCCCATCTCCACAGAGGAACCCTGGAGCTCTGTCAGGGTGACCATCGGTTTCTTGGTCATCTCCCTGACCAAGGCCCTTCTCTCCTGATTGCTCAGTTTGGCCCAGCAGTCATGGGGGTTCCAAACTTCTTCCATTTAAGAATGATGGAGGCCACTTTGTTCTTGGGGACCTTCAATACTGCAGAAATGTTTTGGTACCTTTTCCCAGATCTGTGCCTCAACACAATCCTGTCTCAGAGCTCTACGGACAATTCCTTCGACCTCATGGCTTGGTTTTTGCTCTGATATGCACGGTTAACTGTGGGACCTTAGACAGGTGTGTGCCTTTCCAAATAATATCCAATCAATTGATTTTACCACAGGTGGATTCCAATCAAGTTGTAGAAACATCAAGGATGACCAATGGAAACAGGATGCACCTAAGCTCAATTTCGAGTCTCATAGCAAAATAATTCTTAATCAGTTTTTGCTTTGTCATTATGGGTTATTGTGCGTAGATTGATTAAATACTTTTTATTTAATACATTTTGGAATAAGGCTGTAACAAAATGTGGGAAAAATTCAAGAGGTCTGAATACTTCCAAATGCAATGTATGTGCTTTGCAGCGTGTGGCTGTGCACCCTTGGGTCACGCGAGTGTCCTGCAGCGTGAGGGTCCTGCAGCACGACGGTCCCCTAGAGTGTGACGTGTGTATTTATCTCAATCCCTATCCCCTCCAGCATCTCACTCTATGGTCACTGTGCGTGCGTTTGTGTGTGGTGTGTGCGTGCCTCCATGCACGTGTGTCTATGTGCCCACTGTGTGCTGGGCCTATGGCAGCATGTGATGGTGTTTTTGGAACTTATCCTCAGATGTATTTACCATGCCACTAAATAGAGGGTGACACACACACACACACACACGAAATGGAGGGTGATATTTCCTCTGTACTGCCTAGCATTTAGTTGGACATTTCTCCCCTGTGAGGCTGCAGATGTCTGGCTAGGGCTGATACACACAAATACCCCCAACCACACACACACACACACACAGAGAGAGAGGTCTGGCTCTGTCTAATATACACAAAGGTTGCATCTCAAATTGTACCCTATTTTCTATATAGCGAACTACTTTTGACCAGGTCACACACGGTAGTGCCCTATACAAGGGAATAGGGTGCCATTTAGGACGCAGAACACACAGGCCTCTGAACAATCACTGCCTTCTGTTTGTTCCACTGGACTTAATGTGGCAATCTGGGATCTAGTAATCTGTTTTAAGGTCATTTAAAATTGTAGATAGTCTTCAAATCAAATGTTACTTGTCACACGCGCTGTGACCTTAATGAAATACTTACTTACAAAGCCATAACCAACAATGCAGTTAAGAAAAATAAGAGTTGGCAGCATAAAAAAGGGTCAATGCAAATAGTCTAGATAGCCGTTTGATTAGCTGCTCTGCATTTTTATGGATTGGGGGTAGAAGCTGTTAAGTAGCCTTTTGGATCTAGACTCGGCACTCCGGTATGGTTTCCATGGGGTAGCAGAGAGAACAGTCTATGACTAGGGTGGCTGGAGTCTTTGACAATTTTTTGGGTCTTCCTCTGACACTGCCTTGTATAGAGGTCCTGGATGGCAGGAAGCTTGGCCCCAGTGATGTACATACTGGGCCGTACGCATTACCCTCTGTAGCGCCTTGCGGTCAGAGGCCGAACAGTTGCCATACCAGACAGTGATGCAACCAGTCAGGATGCTCTTGATGGTGCAGCTGTAGAACTTCTTGAGGATCTAAAGACTCATGCCAAATCTTTTCAGCCACCTGAGGTAGAACAGGCGTTGTCATGCCCTCTTCACGACTGTCTTGATGTGTTTGGATCATGATAGTTTGTTGGCGATGTGGACACCAAAGAACTTGAAGCTCTCAACCTGTTCCACTACAGCCCTGTCATAGTTCATGATAGTCTCCTTTGTCTTGCTTACATTGAGGTAGAGGTTGTTGTCCTGGCACCACACTGCCAGGTTTCTGACCTCTTCCCTATAGGCTGTCTCATCATTGTCATTGATCAGGCCTATCAACCTTGTATCGTCGGCAAACTTAACCTCTCTAGGGTATATGGAACGCTAGCGTCCCACCTGGCCAACATCCAGTGAGATTGCAGAGCGCCAAATTCAAATACAGAAATACTCATAAAAACTCAGAAAAGATAACTATTTTACATAGGTTTAAAGATTAACTTCTTGCGAATCGAACCATGGTGTCAGATTTTTAAAAATGCTTTACGGCGAAAGCATACCTTACAATTATTTGAGACCATAGCCCAGCAGACAAATCATTACAAACAGTAACCAGCCAAGTAGAAGAGTTACAAATAGAGTCAGAAATATAGATAAAATGTATCACTACCTTTGATGATCTTCATATGGTTGCACTCAGAAGACATTCATTTATTCAATAAATGTTCCTTTTGTTCGATAAAGTCTCTCTTTATATGCGAAAACCTCTGTTTTGTTTGCGCATTTTCTTCAGTAATTCACAGGCTCAAACGCAGTCACAACAGGCAGACAAAAAAATCTAAATTGTATCCGTAAAGTTCATAGAAACATGTCAAACAATGTTTATATTCAATCCTCAGGTTGTTTTTAGCCAAAATAATTGATAATATTTCAACCGGACAATAACGTTGTCAACATAAAAGGTAAACAAGAAAGGCACTCTCTCGGTCGCGCGCATGAAAAAGCTCTGACACGGCAGGGTCCACTCATTCAGACTGCTCTTACTCCCTCATTTTTCAGAATACAAGCCTGAAACAATTTCTAAAGACTGTTGACATCTAGTGGAAGGCATAGCAATTTGAGTCCTAAGTCAATGGATACTGTAATGGCATTGAATTAAACTACACAACAAAAAATCCTACTTCCTGAATGGATTTTTATCAGGTTTTCACCTGCCAAATCAGTTCTGTTACACTCACAGACATTATTTTAACAGTTTTGGAAACATTCAAGTGTTTTCCATTCGAATCTACTAATTATATGCATATCCTATCTTTTGGGCCTGAGTAGAAGGTAGTTTAATTTGGGCACGCTTTTCATCCAAAATTCCAAATGCTGCCACCTACCCTAGAGAAGTTAATGATGGTGTTGGAGTCATGCTTGGCCACGCATTCGTGGGTGAACAGGGAGTACAGGAGGGGACTACACACGCTCACCCCTGAGGGGCCCCCGTGTTGAGGATCAGCCTGGCAGATGTGTTGTTGCCTACCCTTACCACCTGGGGGAGGCCCATCAGGAAATTCAGGATCCAGTGGCAGAGGGAGGTGTTTCGTCCCACTGTCCATAGCTTAGTGATGAGTTTGAGGGCACTATGGTGTTGAACACTGAGCTGTAGTCAATGAACAGCATTCTCACATAGGTGTTCCTTTTGTCCAGGTGAGAAAGGGCAGTGTGGAGTGCAATAGAGATTGCATCATCTGTGGATCTGTTGGGGCAGTATGCAAATAGGAGTGGGTCTAGGGTTTCTGGGATAGTGGTGTTGATGTGAGCCATGACCAGCCTTTCAAAGCACTTCATGGCTACAAATGTGAGTGCTACGGGTCGGTAGTCATTTAGGCAGGTTACCTAGGTGTTCATGGGCACAGGGACTATGGTGGTCTGCTTGAAACATAGGTATTACAGAATCAGCCAGGTTGAAGATGTCAGTGAAGACACTTTCCAGTTGGTCAGTGCATGATTTGAGTACAAGTCCTGGTAATCCGTCTGGCCCTGCAGCCTTGTGAATGTTGACCAGTTTAAAAAGGTCTTACTCACATCGGCTATGGAGAGCGTGATCACAGTCGTCCAAAATAACTGGTGCTCTCATGCATGCCTCAGTGTTGCTTGACTCAAAGCGCACATAGAAGTAATTTAGCTAGTCTGGTAGGCTCGTGTTACTGGGCAGCTCGCTCCATAATATTTTGCAAGCCCTGACACATCCGAAGAGCCTCAGAGCCAGTGTAGTAGGATTTAATCTTAGTTCTGTATTGAAGCTTTGCCTGTTTGATGGTTTGATGGAGGGCATTTCTTATAAGCTACTGGGTTAGAGTCCCGCTCCTTGAAAGGGGCAGCTCTACCCTTTAGTTCAGTACGGATGTTGTTTGTAATCCATTGCTTCTGGTTGGGGTATGTACGTATGGTCACTGTGGGGATGACGTCATCAATGCACTTATTGATGAAGCCGGTGACTGACGTTGTGTACTCCTCAATGCCATCGGATGAATCCCAGAACACATGCCAGTCTGTGCGAGCAAAACAGTCCTGTAGCTTAGCATCTGCGTCATCTGACCACTTCCGCATTGATGGAATCACCTCCACTTCCTGCTTTAGGTTTTACTTGTAAGCAGGAATCATGAGGATAAGATGTGTAAGATGTGCCAAATGGAGGGCGAGGGAGAGCTTTGTATGCGTCTCTGTGTGTGGAGTAAAGGTAGCCTAGAGTTTTTTTTCCCTCTGGTTGCAAATGTGACATCCTGGTAAAAATTTGGCCAAATGGATTTAAGTTTTCCTGCATTAAAGTTCCCGGCCACTAGGAGCGCCACCTCTGGATGAGCATTTTCCTGTTTGCTTATGGACTTATGCAGCTCATTGAGTGCGGGCTTAGTGCCAGCATCGGTTCGTGGTGGTAAATAGACAGCTTTATTTTTTCTCATCTTAAATAGACTGGTACAAAAAATGTAGATGTAAACTCTCTTGGTAAATAGTGTGTACTGTCACTATTTATTCTCTGTCACTGACAACTAAAAATTATCTTGACCTGTGCACCTACATTGTAAACCTTAATTCATAGGTTAGATTGTAGCAACCTCATGATGGGTATAGGGAACATAGCCTAAACCTATCGATGTTACATTGAGCTGGGTGAATAGAATATGAATGACAGTCATCCAATATTCTGTAATAGAAATAAGTCCAAGCTCATTCAAAAATATATCTTCCTCCCTCATCATAAACATCACCGACCGCCACTGCTCTGGATGTAGACATACTATACCCACAATTCAACCACATTTCAACCCCAACTCACTCTACTCACTTTGAATGTCTCTCAGCCTCCATTTCCCATCATGCCCCTCTGGCAGCATGAAGTTGAAGGGTCTGGCATAAGGTGATAGGTCAGCATCCTCTGCTTCTATGGTTACGGAGCCCATCTGCCCATCCTCCCCCTCACACAACGTCAGGTATGTCCCCGGGACGATCATCGGGACGTTGTCATTAACGTCCTCGATCAGCAGCGTTATATTGCCATTGCCAGACTTCTTACCTAAGAGACAGAAAGAAGGTAGAGGGGTCAGGTGAACAAGGTCAAGCTCTGAGCGGCAGTCCCGACTGGGTAACTTTTCAGGTTTCACTCATTCAAAACTGAAATTATTCATTCATTCGTTCATTCAAACCTGGAAACTCTCATCCATTCATTCAAACATGATGTCATCTGTAACCTGAATTAATTTGTCTTTTCATTCAGTAATCCATTCAACTATTTTGTTACATCTAAAATCCATTGTATTATACATTAGTGCCACATAACAAAAGTACAATACTTTGAGTAGAATATGTAATAACAGTTGAAGTGCTGTACACATACATCCACAGTTATGTTATGGTCAAATGTAGCCCCAGTATTATCTAAATATGAAATAATTTATGGTTAACAATAAAGTACCTTACTGTGATTGATTTAAATTAAAAATGGCCAATCAGAAATATTTATATTTCTCAAGCAAGAATGTAGCTAGGACTGCCTGGGAGTGGCCTGAGTGGGAGGGATATGTAACCTGAAAACGAGCAGTTATGGGCGGAGAGGTTTGAAACTCTGTTAGTTGGAATTGCAGGCTGTCTTTTCAAACAGCTCTTATAATAAGAAGGTATTATCATAATTTTCTAAATTTCACAGTATTATTCCAACCTCATATTGTGAGAAATATATATATTTCACAATATATATTTGTTTTAAAGATAAATCATGTTTTTGACTGCACTGCTCCTTTAATAAGAAAAACAGTTTGTGAGAGTTCTGTTGTGTAGATTTCCTTTGGGGGTTTAGAACAGTTCAGCCCTAATGAAGATAAAACAGTTCAAGTGTCTTGCATGAATGTACTCCTGAATGTCCTCCTGCCACATTCTATGTGACGCTGTACTTAAAGCAAGACTAGATAGAGACAGATAGCAGCCAACAGCTTTGATCTAATTTACACTATGGTGTTGCATGACCCTTTCACACATATCACTCTCAGGAATGGTAGACATTCAGATAATACAGATTATCTTAACCCTTTCAATGCAATGGGCTTTATTGGCATGGGAAACACACACTACATGACCAAAAGTATTTGGACACTTACTCGTCAAACATCTCATTCCAAAATCATGGGCATTAATATGGAGTTGGTCCGCCATTTGCTGCTATAACAGCGTCCACTCTTCTGGGAAGGCTTTCCAAGAGATGTTGGAAAATTTCTGTGGGGACTTGCTTCCATTCAGTCACATGGGCATTATTGATGTCGGGCACTTAGCCCTGGCTCGCAGTCAGCATTCCAATTAATTCCAAAGGAGGTTGAGGTCAGGTTTCTGTGCAGGCCAGTCAAGTTCTTCCACACCGATCTCAACAAACCATTTCTCTATAGACCTCACTTTGTGCACGGGGGCATTGTCATGCTGAAACAGGAAAGGGCCTTCCCCAAATTGTTGCCACAAAGCTGGAAGCACAGAATCGTCTAGAATGTCATTGTATGCTGTAGAGTTATGATTTCCCTTCACTGGAACTAAGGGACCTAGCCCAAACCATGTAAAACAGCCCCAGACCAATATTCCTCCACCAAACTTTACAGTTGGCACTATGCATTGGGGCAGGTAGCGTACTCCTGGCATCTGTCCATCGGACTGGCAGGTGGTAAAGAGAACGCGTTTCCACTGCTGCAGTTTCCAATGGCGGCGAGCTTAAACAACGCTCCAGCCCACGCTTGGCATTGTGCATAGTGATCTTAGGCTTGTGTGCGGTTGCTCGGCCATGGAAACCCATTTCATGAAGCTCCCAAGAAACAGTTATTGTGCTGACATTGCTTCCAGAAGCAGCTTAGAAGTCGGTAGTTAGTGTTGCAACCGAGGACATGCGATTTTTACGCACTTCAGCACTAGGCGGTCCCGTTCTGTGAGCTTGTGTGGCCTACTACTTCGCGGCTGAGCCGTTGCACCTCCTAAATGTTTCCACTTCACAATAACAGCACTTACAGTTGATCGGGGCAGAAATTTGAAGAACTGACTTGTTGGAAAGATGGCATCCTATGACGATGCCACGTTGAAAGTCACTGAGCTCTTTAGTAAGTCCATTCTATTGCCAAGGAGGTCAATTGAGATTGCATAGCTGTGTGCTCAATTTTATACACCTTTCAGCAACGAGTGTGGCTGAAATAGCCGAATTGACTAATTTTAAAAGGGGTGTCCACACATATAATATATACATAAAGCATGTTTACATTGTCAAAGCAAGTGAAATAGAGAATAACCCAAAGTGAACTAAGCAATGCAAAATTAAGAGTATACATTACTCACAAAAGTTCCAAACAGAGGTATTTCAAATGTTATATATACAGTGTTGTAACAATGTGCAAATTGTCACACCCTGACCTTAGTTATCTTTGTTTTCTTTATTATTTGGTTAGGTCAGGGTGTGACAAGGGTAGTTTGTTTTGTTTTTTGATTATCTAGGAGTTTTTGTATGTCATGGGGTTTTCTAGTCTAGGTGTTTATATGTCTATGGTTGCCTAGATTGGTTCTCAATCAGAGGCAGCTGTTTATCGTTGTCTCTGATTGGGAACCATATTTAGGTAGCATTATTCCTTGAATATTTTGTGGGTTATTATTCTGTTTATTTGCCTGTTCTGCACTAGCCATATTGCTTCACGGTTCGTTTTGTTGTTTTGTTTAGTTCTGTTCAGTGTGCTCTCTTTTATTAAAGAGTTATGTTCGCTTACCACGCTGCGCCTTGGTCTCCTCTCTATGACGACTGTGACACAAACAGTTAAAGTACACTGAGTACAAAGGAGAGTTTCCTCCTACCATAACCTGATTGACAACAACACTGATCAGCCACACCCCAGTTCAGCTACTCCAGGTGTTCTCACTAACGACTCACAACAGCATAGCAAGTATGTTATACTGTAAGGCCGTGGTCCTTTATGAACACCAATAAAGTCATGTTTTACTGTGTCACTGCATATTCACCTACACAGAGTAACGCTGTAAACCTAACAAGGAAATGTTATTAAACCCCAAAAGGCAGATGTGTCATTTCATACTAATACATGTATGAAATATCCTTCATACACTCTCCAGTGCGGTTGCCCATGTGTAATAACAGTTTGGGTGAAAACCACACTCACTCTCGTCCACAGCTTTGATAGTGATCGTGTAGGTTCCGTTGGTAACTAGAGGAGACTCAAGGTCGATGGTGTTAGCTACCCTCAGCTCTCCCGTGGTCTCTCCCACAGCTATCCATGAGCCAGGGTCAAATTTTGTGTAGTACCTACAACACACAAATCAACATTTGTATTGGTAACATGCAGATGTTATTGCGGATGTTGTGTAAAAAAATTAAATACTACAAAGTTGCTTAGGAGCTAGAAGCAGACCTGCCATGTCTGTCAGCACGATCTTACACACACACACACACACACACACACAGAGAGAACAGGTTTAACAGATAGTTTGGAATGCATCAATAGCTCTATGCTATAGGTGACAAGTGCAACATGATATGCATGTAGAAACATGAATTGAAGAATGTATGAAAGACACGAGAAAACAGCTAATTTAAAATAAAGGAAAATATAATTTACTCCCAATCTACTCTACTATAACCAGCTTTAGGGTAGTCATTGGTCTATATTCTTCCCTCTACTGTTACTGGATGTGTAGGGACAGTGGGTCGCTAGAGTGCACTAGGGACAGTGGTCCGTACTTGATCCCCTTGCTACTCTTGGTCTCTGGGTCCAGTGCGGTGTAGGTGGAGAGGAGGGTCCCATTGGGAGTGTTCTCTTTAACCCTGATCACCATGTTAGGAGGGGTAAACTCTGGCCCCTCGTCCTCATCACCCACACTGACATCCACAGGGATGGACAGCCAGGTCCCTGCCATGCCCACCAGGGGAGCCTCATTCTGGGCAGAGATCATCAGCTTCACCGTCTTCCCCTTCTCATAATCAAGAGGCTGGAGGAGGGGTGGGAGAGTAGGGAAGAGGGGAAAAAAACAGGTTAGGCTCATGACTAACTCAGACTGGCCTGGCTGTCATTCTGTCAGCATTAGCCTGAGCTCTGTGTCTGCATCCCCAATGGCTCCCTATTCCCTACCAAATGCACAACTTTTGACCAGAACCCAATGAGCCCTATGGCCCCTGGTCAAAAGTAGCACACTATATAGGGAATAGGGTTCCATTTGTGACATAACCTGTGCAAAATGTTCCTGTTACAGCTCAGGTCAAGCTGAAGTCTCCATCCTCTGACACATTTAACACCCACCTACCAGAGAGCAGAGACGCACTGTGACCTGCTAATAATAACAACCACGCTCACTTCTTATCACTGCTACAACTTAGACACACATAACACCCCCCCCCCCCCCCCACACCACACACACACCTCTGACAAGACTAATCCACACTCACCAGGCAGGCCAAAAGTCCATCCAACCTCATATTGTGGAAATATATATAACACACAGGTAAATCGTGTTTTTGACTGCACTGTCCCTTTACTAAGAAAAACTGCTTGTGAGTGTCTCTGTGTGACACACAGAGACAGACAAGTATGCCAAGAAAAATTACACACTCAACTCTCCAGAGAGCTGCCTCTGAATTATGACAATGTGAGCAGATTAATATCATCATTCATCTTTTAGTCAGTGTCGCTCTGTCTTTGTCATTCTGTCAGTCTCTCTCTGTAGCAGTCTTTTTATTTGTGTCAGTCAAGTAAAAAGCAAGCGTTGACACACCCTAACGAGATGGACATGTGCTGACTAATGGAATAGTAAAGTTATGAAATCATAGTAGTATACCCATAAAAGTATTTGGAACATATTTCAAGTATGTGACTATCTTTGTTTGTGTCAGTGCTTTCGTCTGTGGTTGTTGTTATCTCTGTCACCTTGATGACATAGAGCAGGCCCTCGTTGGTTTCAGGGTCCGTGTTGATCCGGAAATTCCCATTCTCGTTGCCCTGGGTGATGACAAACCTGGCATTCCAGTTTGGAGTCTTCTCCTCATCCTTGTCATCCACAGGAATCCTCAGGACCAGCATGTCTGCTTGGTTCTCCTTTACAGTGGCCTTGTACTGTCAGGCAGAAACAAACTAAATCATTTTGTAAAATAAGTGGAGCCCTCGTTTTTTGTTGTCGTTGTTTTTGCCAGGTTATATTTGACCTAATTTTTTATGTATAATGTTTCCTTTTAAGTGCAAATAAATACATTAAATAAATAGCATCGCCTGAATATATTTGACTATGTAGGTAGCGTTTCAATAATGACCACTTAGCACCTACCGAAAATACCCTGAGGTGATTTGTTGACTGCATTATTAACACCGCATACCTGTTTTGATTAGACACATATGGACAGGTACGAAAGGTCAAAAGGGTAAAAGAGGGCAGTAGTCTTTTTAAACCAAAATATCAGACAATACCACTTCTGTGAAGGATTGCACAACTTGTTAACTTTCCCCAAATTCCCAGGTTTATTGCTTACTCCCTTTTGATTCCGGGAATCTTTCATCCTGGATTTCTAGGAAATCTGGTAATTCAGTAAAAATTTCCAGAATTTTACAACCTTACTATGTGTTATTCTCTTTACATTAAAACACATTTTGCGGGTCTGCTTCCAATCAAAATAATGTGTTAACTAATACACTCTAAATGGCCTGTCACGCAGAGATTAGCCAGCAGTGTTATTTTCCGACAGCCAATAAAATGTAAATAATTTCCTTTATAGTGCATGACTTTTGACCAGGGCCCATAGGGCACAATGCAGGGAATAGGGTGCTATTTGGAATAGGACCTCAGGTTAAAGAACTGGTAACCTGTCCAGGCAATCACTCTCTACAGCTTTGATGTTACCTGAATATCTCAGCATGTTTGAGAAAAGTGAAAATCTATTTACCATTTTCAAATGCTGTAGGCTAATGCATTGTGGTGGGAGGTTGGGATAAAGGACAAAAAATAAATAAAATATTGCTCAAGTGTTGTCAAAATGTAACGTTTTCCACATATTCACTCTATTGCTATTATTTGTGTGCAATATCGTTGAGTTTGCGTCAAAGATGAGTGATTTATTGACTGCATTCCAAATGGCACCCTATTCCCTATATCCAGATGGACTCCGGTCAAAAGTAGTGCACTATATAGGGAATAGGGTGACATTTAGGATACAACCACAGTCGTCATCTTAAACACAAGTGGGACGTACGGTGGTCTCCCTGAAGGTGGGAGGGTTGTCGTTGATGTCCAGTAGCGTAATGGTGGCCGTAGCAGTGTTAAACAGGCCGTTCTTAGCTCCGTCCATGTCCCGGATCTCCACGGTAACAGCATTGACAACCTGTGTCTGGAAAGACCCAAACACACAGAGAAACATTTCTACTACATATACATTTTAGTCATTTAGCAGACGCTCTTATCGAGAGTGCATATATTGTTTCGTACTGGTCTCCCACAACCCTGGCATTGCAAGCTCAATGCTCTATCAATTGAGCCACACGGGACCTACAACATTTCCACCACAAAAAACCTCAGTGAAGTATCATCATTCAAGAGTACTCAAGTCTGCTCTGGTTTATACCTCAAATTCAGTACACCGTTCAATTAGCTAGAATGTCAGAGACTAACAATCACTTGTTACACAATATTAACATAGCCCAACAATACAATAGGCAAACTCTATATTACAGTGATGCTGGTGTATTTAGAAGGAAACAGGTGGGTGTTGAATAAGGAAGGAAGCCCTGCCTATGGTACCTCTCTATCAAGAGTGCTGGTCTTGGCTGTGATCAGCCCACTGTGAGACCCGATGGTGAAGAACTGACCACCAGTCAGAAGGGTGTATCTGATCTTAGTGTGGGGGGTGTCTGCTTCATCCTTATCAGTGGATTTCACTTCTCCTACCTCAGTACCTGGAGAGAGGGAGGGAGGGGGAGAGAGAAAGAAAGTTAAAATGCAATATTGATCTGACACACACACTCACTCACTCACCAGGTTTGCACTGCTCTAACACAGAGAAGCTGAGTGGTCCAGAGAAGGTCGGTGCGTTGTCATTGATATCTTCCACCAGAACAGTAATGTCCAGAGGGCGATCTGTCTCCTTCCCCGACCGCCTGTCAAACACCTGGGCTGTGAACTACACACCACTCATTAAGAACACACATACTGAACACTTTTGGTCTGAGGTACAGACAGCAGACAGACAAGATGACGCCACTGCTATTGTCTTGCCTATAATCATTGTGCGCTCATTTAGACCAACTTTATGGCCTGTATTGAAGGTCTGTCACACTTACCACAAACTTGGGGTACTGTTCCCGGTCAACAGGGTAGTGCACACGCACCATGCCTGTGTCACGATCCACAGAGAAAAGCTTCTCCGGGGGCATGGTCACCCCTGAACCACTGATTATATAGTACACTGTGAAATTCACTGATGAATCTGACCCCACCTACAGAGAGGGAGGAGGAGAGGGAGAGAGACAGACAAACTTACAGAAATAGCCTAAAATAACACCAGTACAGTTCTAACACACTGACACATAAATCAAGAGCCAAGGAGAGAAGTGAATGATGATTCCAAAAGGGGGGAGTTCAAGATTGGAAGAAGGTGATTGAGATGAGGGGGGAGGATTACAGAAGAGGGACAGGAGAGTAAGACTGATGGGATACATAAGGAAACAGGAGGGAGGATGTGAGGACGGCGATAATGGTGAATGCATGTCCTCACCAGTTCTACATCTTTGGGGAAAGGAGGGATGTCCTGCTCTATGATGCTGAAAGGGAGAGGACTCCATCTCCTTTTAGAGCGCCTCAGGACCTCAGACGGACCCCTCTGAACCCCTTTATGTGCAGGCACATTGAAGGGCACCCTCATGGGTACTTGAATATGCTCCTACAAGGACAGTGTCACAGTGATAAGTAAAGATACAAGCAGTCTACTTTCTAAACCTTACAGGAAGACTCACATGTCTACTGTAACTCTGTTATTGCTTTTCTGTTGTAGAGGGCAGTTTGAGTAGAAGGGTTGGTGGGGAGTACTGGGTGTGTCTTCTGTTTGTGATTCAATACTGTATGTTGCATGTATGATTCATTGCATGATTCAGTAATGTTACAGTAAAGTCATTCAAAAGTATCTCTCCCTCCCTCCCAGGCATTCCTCACCTGTTCACGATCTGGGGACAGATGGACCTCCATCCTCCAGCGCCGTCCTCCCCCATCCCTCCCCCTCACCCAGAAGGACCTGCCCTCCGCTGTAACCGTTGTGACGTCCACCGTGACAATGGTGCCGTCGCTCCGCATGGCGAAGTGGGGGTCACTGGAGGTCAGCCACTGTCCCTGTATGTGACACCCTGTCACTGGTACTGGACAACAGAGAACACAGACACCACACACTGTTAAGTTGATTGAACTATCATTAAAAGTGAAGACATTTTATCAAATCAATTTTCTAGGTGTAATTATTATTACGCGATTTAACTAATCATGTAAACTTTAATTAACTAGGAAGTCGGGGGACCACAGAATTTTTTTAATAGAGTCTATTTCCCGAATCGACTCTTCAGATGTTTTTATATGTTATTGAGTACAGTGTTCTATTAATGATTATTAATCTTTAACTTCCGTTAGTCTCATTCCAAATGTCGTAAAATTCTTGGTTAGCGTACACAGGCCACTGACACCCCATTCAGACCACAGTCTACTTGAACAGAGCAATACTCAATCATGAGGCATCAAAGCCAAAGGAACTGAGTAATATTAAGAAATGCTATAGATGGAAGGAATGTAGTTTGGAAACCTACCAAAAATCAATTAAGCAACAAAAAATGAAAATCCCAGTAGAAATTTTTAACATCTCAGCTTCCCTATCAAATCTAAAAATCTCAAATAGAAAATCTAAGAAAATGAACAATGACAAATGGTTTGATGAAAAATGCAAAAATCTAAGAAAGAAATTGAGAAATCTGTCCAACCAAAAACATAGAGACCCAGAAAACCTGAGTCTACGCCTTCACTATGGTGAATCGCAAAAAACAATACAGAAATACACCACAGAAAAAGAAGGAACACCACGTCAGAAATCAGCTCAAATTAATTGAAGAATCCTTCATCTCTAACCACTTCTGGGAAAATTGGAAAACACTAAACAAACAACATGAAGAATTATCTATCCAAAATGGAGATGTATGGGTAAAACACTTATCTAATCTTTTTGGCTTGATAACAAAGAACAAACCGCAAAAATGACTGATCACCCCAATCCACAAAAGTGGAGACAAATTTTACCCCAATATCTACCGTTTGATATGCAAACTTGGGAAAATCCTCTGCATTATCATTAACAGCAGAATCATACATTTCTTCAATGAAAAAAATTTTGTGAAAAAATGTCAAATTGTATTTTTTACCAAATTATCATACTACAGACACACATTCACCCGGCACACCCTAATTGACAAACAAACAAACCAAAACAAAGGCAAAATCTTCTCATGCTTTGTTGATTTCAAAAAAGCCTTTGACTCAATTTGGCATGAGGGTCTACAATACAAATTGATGGGGAGTGGTGTTGGGGGAAAAACATACAACATTATAAAATCCATGTACACAAACAACAAGTGTGCGGTTAAAATTGACCAAAAAAAACACACAATTCTTCCCACAGGGCCGTGGGGTGAGACAGGGATGCAGCTTAAGCCCCACCCTCTTCAACATATATATCAAAGAATTGGCAAGGGCACTTGAACAAACTGCAGCCTTAACTTAAAAGATTCTGAAGTCAAATGTCTACTGTTTGCCGATGATCTGGTGCTTCTGTCACCAACCAAGGAGGGCCTAAAGCAGCACCTAGATCTTTTGCACAGATTCTGCCAGACCTGGGCCCTGACAGTAAATCTCAGTAAGACCAAAACAATGGTGTTCCAAAAAAGGTCCAGTCGCCAGGACCACAAATACAAATTCCATCTCGACACCGTTGCCCTAGAGCACACAAAAAACAATACATACCTCGGTCTAAACATCAGCGCCACAGGTAACTTCCATAAAGCTGTTAACGATCTCAGAGACAATGCAAGAAGGGCATTCTATGCCATCAAAAGGAACATAAAATTCAACATACCAATTAGGATCTGGCTAAAAAAATACTTGAATCAGATATAGAACCCATTGCCCTTTATGGTTGTGAGGTCTGGGGTCCGCTCACCAACCAAGAATTCACTAAATGGGCCACACATCAAATTGAGACTGAATGCAGAATTCTGCAAAAATATCCTCAGTGTACAATGTAAAACACCAAATGCAGGATTAGGCTGATACCCGCTAATGATCAAAATCCAGAAAAGAGCCGTTCAATTCTACAACCACCTAAAAAGGAAGCAATTCCCAAACCTTCCATAACAAAGCCATCACCTCCAGAGAGATGAACCTGGAGACGAGTCCCCTAAGCAAGCTGTTCCTGGGGCTCTGTTCACAAACACACTCCACAGAGCCCCAGGACAGCAACAAAATTAGACCCAACCAAATTATGAGAAAACAAAAAGATAATTACTTAACACATTGGAAATAATTAACAAAAAAAACAGAGCAAACTATGATGCTATTTGGCCCTAAACAGAGAGTACACAGCGGCAGAATACCTGACCACTGTGACTGACCCAAACTTAAGGAAAGCTTTGACTATGTACAGAGTCAGTGGGCATAGCCTTGCCATTGAGAAAGGCAGCCGTGGGCAGACCTGGCTCTCAAAAGAAGACAGGCTATGTGCACACTGCCCATAAAATGAGGTGGAAACTGAGCTACACTTCCTAACCTCCTGCCAAATGAATGACAATATTAGAGACACATATTTCCCTCAGATTACACAGATCCACAATGAATTTGAAAACAAACCCAATTTTGATAAACTCCTTTATCTACTGGGTGAAATACCACAGTGTGCAATCACAGCAGCTAGATTTGTGACCTGTTGCCACAAGAAAAGGGCAACCAATGAAGAACAAACACCATTGTAAATACAAGCCATATAAATAAACATATTTCCCCTTTTGTACTTCGTTACAACACTGTACAGTGGGGGAAAAGTATTTAGTCAGCCACCAATTGTGCAAGTTCTCCCACTTAAAAAGATGAGAAAGGCCTGTAATTTTCATCATAGGTACACTTCAACTATGACAGACAAAATGAGAAATAAAAATCCAGAAAATCATATTGTAGGATTTTTAATGAATTAATTTGCAAATTATGGTGGAAAATAAGTATTTGGTCACCTACAAACAAGCAAGATTTCTGGCTCTCACAGACCTGTAACTTCTTTAAGAGGCTCCTCTGTCCTCCACTTGTTACCTGTATTAATAACACCTGTTTGAACTTGTTATCAGTATAAAAGACACCTGTCCACAACCTCAAACAGTCACACTCCAAACTCCACTATGGCCAAGACCAAAGAGCTGTCAAAGGACACCAGAAACAAAATTGTAGACCTGCACCAGGCTGGGAAGACTGAATCTGCAATAGGTAAGCAGCTTGGTTTGAAGAAATCAACTGTGGGAGCAATTATTAGGAAATGGAAGACATACAAGACCACTGATAATCTCCCTTGATCTGGGGCTCCACGCAAGATCACACCCCGTGGGGTCAAAATGATCACAAGAATGGTGAGCAAAAATCCCAGAACCACACGGGGGGACCTAGTGAATGACCTGCAGAGAGCTGGGACCAAAGTAACAAAGCCTACCATCAGTAACACACTATGCCGCCAGGGACTCAAATCCTGCAGTGCCAGACGTGTCCCCCTGCTTAAGCCAGTACATGTCCAGGCCCATCTGAAGTTTGCTAGAGAGCATTTGGATGATCCAGAAGAAGATTGGGAGAATGTCATATGGTCAGATGAAACCAAAATATAACTTTTTTGGTAAAAACTCAACTCGTCGTGTTTGGAGGACAAAGAATGCTGAGTTGCATCCAAAGAACACCATACCTACTGTGAAGCATGGGGGTGGAAACATCATGCTTTGGGGCTGTTTTTCTGCAAAGGGACCAGGACGACTGATCCGTGTAAAGGAAAGAATGAATGGGGCCATGTAGCGTGAGATTTTGAGTGAAAACCTCCTTCCATCAGCAAGGGCATTGAGGGTGAAACATGAGTCTTTCAGCATGACAATGATCCTAAACACACCGCCCGGGCAACGAATGAGTGGCTTTGTAAGAAGCATTTCAAGGTCCTGGAGTGGCCTAGCCAGTCTCCAGATCTCAACCCCATAGAAAATCTTTGGAGGGAGTTGAACGTCTGTGTTGCCCAGCAACAGCCACAAAACATCACTGCTCTAGAGAGATCTGCATGGAGGAATGGGCCAAAATACCAGCAACAGTGTGTGAAAACCTTGTGAAGACTTACAGGAAACGTTTGACCTCTGTCATTGCCAACAAAGGGTATATAACAAAGTATTGAGATAAACTTTTGTTATTGACCAAATACTTATTTTCCACCATAATTTGCAAATCAATTCATTAAAAATCCTACAATGTGATTTTCTGGATTATTTTTTCTCATTTTGTCTGTCATAGTTGAAGTGTACCTATGATAAATTACAACTTGCACAATTGGTGTCTGACTAAATACTTTTTTGCCCCACTGTATATAAACATAATATGACATTTGTAATGTCTTTATTATTTTGGAACTTCTGTGAGTGTAATGATTACTGTTCATTTTTATTATTTATTCATTTCCCTTTTGGATATGATCTACTTCACTTGCTTTGGCAAATAAAGCCCCTTGAAATGAATTGAGAGAGGGGGGAGCGGGCTCCCACAGTGCACACAGTGCACATCATGACAGTTACTCCACTGGGCAACACACACACACACTCAGAACAAAACATAGAACTTTGGACAGAACACTCAAGCTCGTATTCACAAATAGTTTCAGAGTAGAAGTGCTGATCGAGGATCAGGTCTTCTCTATCCATATAAACTTATTCAGTATGATCTAAAAGGGGAAATCTGATCCTATATCCTACTCTGAAACTCTTTGTGAATACAGGCAACGGTAACTATAGGCAGTGAGTCAGACATAACTCACACACACATAAAACACTGTCACTAACTAAACTCAGCAAAAATATATATATACCCCTTTTTCAGGACCCTGTCTTTCAAAGATAATTCGTAAAAATCCAAATAACTTCACAGATCTTCATTGTAAAGGGTTTAAACAATGTTTCCCATGTTTGTTTAATGAACCATAACCAATTAATGAACATGCACCTGTGGAACGGTTGTTAAGACACTAACAGCTTACAGACGGTAGGCAATTAAGGTCACAGTTATGAAAACTTAGGACACTAAAGAGGCCTTTTTTCCAACTCTGAAAAACACCAAAAGAAAGATGCCCAGGGTCCCTGCTCATCTGCGTGAACGTGCCTTAGGCATGATGCAAGGAGGCATGAGGACTGCACATGTGGCCAGGGCAATAAATTGCAATGTCCGTACTGTGAGACGCCTAAGACAGTGCTACAGGGAGACAGGACGGACAGCTGATCATCCTCGCAGTGGCAGACCACGTGTAACAACACCTGCACTGGATCGGTACATCCGAACATCACACTTGCGGTACAGGATGGCAACAACAACTGCCTGAGATACACAAAGGAAGGCACAATCCCCCCATCAGTGCTCAGACTGTCCGCAATAGGCTGAGTGAGGGGTGGCAGGTAGCCTAGTGGTTAGAGGGTTGGACTAGTAACTAAAAGGTTGCAAGCTTGAATCCCCGAGCTGACAAGATAAAAATCTGTCATTCTGCCCCTGAACAAGGCAGTTAACCCACTGTTTCTAGGCTGTCATTGAAAATACAAATTTGTTCTTAACTGACTTGCCTAGTTAAATAAAGGTAAAATAATAAAAAGACCTGGCAGCAATGCCCCCTATGGGCACAAACCCATCGTCGCTGGTCCAGACAGTACTGGCAAAATGTGCTCTTCACTTACGAGTCGTGTTTTTGTCTCACCGGGGGTGATGGAGGTGGAGTGTCCGTCATGGTCTGGGGCGGTGTGTCACAGCATCATCGGACTGAGCTTGTTGTCATTGAAGGCAATCTCAACGCTGTGCGTTACAGGGAAGACATCCTCCTCCCTCATGTGGTAGCCTTCCTGCAGGCTCATCCTGACATGACCCTCCAGCATGACAATGCCACCAGCTATACTGCACGTTCTGTGCGTGATTTCCTGCAAGACAGGAATGTCCGTGTTCTGCCGTGGCCAGCGAAGAGCCCGGATCTCAATCCCATTGAGTATGTCTGGGACATGTTGGATTGGAGGGTGAGGATGAGGGACATTCCCTCCAGAAATGTCTGGGAACTTGCAGGTGCCTTGGTGGAAGAGTGGGGTAACATCTCAGAGCAAGAACGTGCAAATCTGGTGCAGTCCATGAGGAGGATATTCTCTGCAGTACTTAATGCAGCTGGTGGCCACACCAGATACTGACTGTTACTTTTGACCCCCCCCTCCCTTGTTCAGAGACATTATTCCACTTCTGTTAGTTACATGTCTGTGGAACTTGTTCAGTTTATGTCTCAGTTGTTGAATCTTGTTATGTTCATACAAATATGTACACATGTTAATTTTGCTGAAAATAAACACAGTTGACAGTGAAAGGACATTTATTTTTTGAAGTTTACATTGACTAGGCTACACACAGATAGGCAGGTGTTATAGGCCTACCTTGAGAGATGACATAGCCAGGCCTGACCTCCACTGGGACCTGGGCTTGGATGGAATGAGGAACACAGCACTCAGACTGAGCTATGATCTGAGAGAGAACAGAGAGAACAGGGTTTACACGTGTGTCTTTCATCCTGTCTTTGTCACTCTCCTTCTCCTACAGTCCATATTTTCAATTCATTATTGGCAGTGATGCATTAACTCCCAAATCCATTTCTGCTATCTGCCAACTCCTTGTCAAGAGAGCAGACAGACTGGCTACAGATGCATATCTTCTAACCCTAACCTTAAAGATATAATCCTTAATTAAAACAATAACAAAGAAGGCACACTGCCTCTGTTTTCCTAAAAAGATTAGGGATTGGTCTGGAGAAATGTAACCGCTCAAATTCAGACAGATCCATGGATGCATAGACTGACCATAACATTTCCAGGGAACTCACAATATTATCACAATACGCAGGTGCCGATACGATATGCATTGCTCATTGTACACAGTGTACAAAACAGTAGGAACACCTGCTCTTTCCATGACATAGACTGACCAGATGAATCCAGGTGAAACCTATGATCCCTTATTGATGTCACTCATGGCAGATGAAAGGGAAAAGACAGGTTAAAGAAGGATTTTTAAGCCTTGAGATATTGATTGTGTATGTGTGCCATTCAGAGGTTGAATGGGCAAGACAAAAATATTTAAGTGTGTAAAGAACTGCAATACTGCCGAGTTTTTCACGCTCAACAGTTTCCGTGTTTATTAACAATGGTCCACCACCCAAAAGACATCCAGCCAACTTGACACACCTGTGGGAAGCTTTGGCACCAACATGGGCCAGCATCCCTGTGGAATGCTTTTGACACCTTGTAGAGTCCATGCCCTGATGAATTGAGGCTGTTCCAAGAGCAAAAGGGGGTGCAACTCAATATTAGGTGTTTGTAATGTTTTGTACACTCAGTGTATGTCTACTGCAGAGAGACAAATGAGACCCATAACAAAAATGAGTATTGATCAGTCATGGAAATATAAGTGCTGAAAACTTGTTGGCTCACTATTTAAAAAGCTATAAGATGAAAAATACTTCCGTTTTGGCATAGATACAGCCGACTAGTGCTTGCTAACGCTACCAAGCCAAAACATAATAATCTACAAATCTATACTTGGAGTCAAAGTATCGATATAATATCATCCCAAATAATATTTTGATATGTAACTTTATCAATTTCTTTCCCCATCCTTAGTTGAGGCTGTACGGTGTTTGTTCACATTTCTGTTGTTTACAGACATTGAAATAAAACAAGCTTATATTTTGGATTCTGATGGGGTATGACAGTTGAACTTCGCTCATGAGGCATTTATCAGTTATATTCTTCAAGAATGAAAGGGTATATTTCCCTCAGACAACTCTGGACCTCGAAACCTGTTCCACTGCATTTATTGTTCCCCTCTAATCAGGGACTGATTTACAACTGGGACAACAGGTGGGTGCAATTAATTATAAGGTAGAACAGAAAACCATTAGGCTTCGGACCTCGTAGGGTAAGAGTTGAATACCCCTGTTATATACCATTTATTGTATAAGTCCAAAAATGGATGTAGATACTAGTGATTCTAGCTTCACTGAAAATACCTAACCTTTAGGGTGGCAGGTAGAGTTCTGGGTCAGTTACCGAAAGGTTGCAAGATCAAATCCCAGAGCTGACAAGGTAAAAATCTGTCGTTCTGAACAAGGCAGTTAACCCAATGTTCCTAGGCTATTATTGTAAATAAGAATTTGTTCTTAACTGACTTGCCTAGTCACAATTTTTTATTAACCAATCGAATGTATTTATAAAGCCCTTTTTACATCAGCAGCTATAAAGAAACCCAGCCTAAAACCCCAAACAGCAAGCAATGCAGATGTAGAAGCACGGTGGCTAGGAAAAAGACACTACTCTTGTTGGACAGATCAGTTTTCCAATCACACTCTGTTCACATCATTGAAGTGTTTGAACTAATAGGCCTATAGTAATACTACTGCTGAAGAGTGCCTAACTAATTCTAGCAAGTGTGAGGAAACCAGTAGACGTGTGAAAAACATAATGATAAATGTAGCCCGAGTCAAAGGCAATACTACTTATTCAAGTTTAATCTTCAATGTGAGATTGGTACATCCCTTTTTTTCTCACATCAACTGTTTATCAAAACAAGTGGTGAGGTGACTGCTTTGTTTTTTAATCCCAGATTGGGATATGGGTTATTTTAAGCAATATTTCTAATATTTGTCTTTGAAACAGTATAGGATGTTTTGGTGGGGCATCGTTGAGCAATGAGTAAGTAGGCCTTATGCTGTTTGTATGAGGCCCCCAAATGACCTTATTATTTTCCTATATGGAGTAGCCTGGTCATAATGGCTCAAAACAATATGTCAACATGGGCCGCCGCACACTAGGCTATTTGAAAATATTTGAACTTTACGGGAGTTTATCAAAAAAGTCTTAACTGGATTCGCATTTCCCAGACCATTCTTTCTTTTATAACCCGTAGTGCCTTCAATGATCATTAACCCCATTCGCAGCGAGAGTGCTCTATCAGTGAAATGTATAACTAATGAATGCATTTGCAAAGGATCCAGACAGGCCTACTCAGTTTGACAAATAAGTAGCCTAAAACCTAAACACATGTCAGAGAAAGAGACGAGGACAGGAGACTAGATAACACTGATCATGCTCATTTTATACAAAGTTTCAGCTCAACAACATACGTCTGTCATTTCTGTGCTTACATTCCACACCGATTTGCTCACGAAACGTCTGCATGAGATACGCGTAGTGGTCAGACATTGAGGACTGGACTGCCCACCTACTTTTAAACCTGAACTTTAGTCCCTCAACACTTTTATTCAGGGAAATACCGAAAACAACGGATCCCAGTGAATAGTTCCGTTCCACTGGGCACAGACGTCCATTCAACGTCTATTCCATTGAAATGACGTGGAAACTAAATTGATTCAACCAGTGTGTGCCTTGTGTGTTAAATAGTCTAGCCTACATCAGCGCTATTCTCCAAGACAGCTATTGTAACTTTCAAGACAATTATTGTTTGCGGTTTCCGTCACTTACCACAGTGAGTAGGCTGACGCAAAAGACGCCCGGGGCCATTGCGCGGCGGGATGAATAAACAGAAGTCTGGAGAATCGCGCCCTACCTAAAATGACTGAAGTCGTTCGGTGAAGTCCCGGGTGCAACGCGGCGCGAGGGATGGGTGGAGGTTTTGGCTCTAGAGCCTTGGTAATTGTTTTAGCTCACACATTAATTCCAAGGGTGTGTCGGGAAGAATTGAGACAGAGAGAAAGACAGGCTGTGAGGGGGTACCGAGTCCGCTCTGGGGCTGGCCGTAACGATCACCACCAACAGGTTTACCGGGAGGGACTGTCCCGCCTCCTGTCCTGTCTTATCTCGGGTCTGGACTCCACCCACGCCAAACCTTCCCAACTACGTGCGTTTATTGTCTATGTTGACTATAAGTGTTTATCTAAGTTATTATCCAACATTTCAAAATGTGCTATTGTAATAAAAGTGTCAACCTGTATATTAGGTCTATGTTTTTAATGGATTCATTGACCAAACCAACCAGAAAGGAAACAGAGGCTTAAGTGTAGACCAGAGGTGTGCAATTTTACGTCTAACTAAAATGTTGTGTTTTTTCTATGAAAAAACTGTGCAAGAAAATGAGTTGTCTCTCATTGAATGACAACAAAGACTTTATTGAAGAATTCGTACTGTTGACCAATCACAGACGAAGGGCATAGACTTCCGCTCTGAACTTCGGCTTGACTCCAGATAAAAATGTGTGTGCCTGAACAACCGAAATAAACCACAAACAAAAAGTCATAATATGAACTCTACCAAAATGTTCCAGCTGGCAAGCATGCAGACACCTTAAGGGGCTTTAGGTTAATTTGTTTAACCTTTAGGCAAGTCAGTTAAGAACAAATTCGTATTTACAATGACAGCCGACCCCGGCCAAACCTGGACAAAACTGGGCACCACCCTATGGGACTCCCAATCACGGCCAAATGTGATACAGCCTGGATTTGAACCAGGGACTGTAGTGACACCTCTTGTTCTGCGATGCAGTGCTTTAGACTGCTGCACCACTCGGGAGGGTTAAGGTTAGGTTATGGTAAAGGTTAGGAGTTTGGGAAACTAGGATTTGATTGAATTTTAGGTCCCCACGAGGTTAAAATATCATAACGTCTGTGTGTATGCGTTCGTACGGTATGCATGTGTGAGAAAGAGAGAGTGAAGTCATAATAAAACCTTTATCTACAGACATAAACAGGTTGACCTTTACTTAATTCATTCATACAGGTGTATCAGACAGAACAATAATACATGAGTTACAGTCTAGTCTACACCTTGACATACAGACAAACAGAAACCTGCTGAGGGAGAGTACAAATGTGATGTGTGGTGATGTGTGCTGAGAGTCCTGGCACAAATGGTTGCCATGAATCACCCAAGTGGGTGCCACACATTGGTGGTGGATGACGAGAGTTTCCTCCTTACTATGTAAAGTGCTTTGAGCACCTAGGTGGAAAAGTTATTCCAATCAATTATTATAATTCATTATTATGTGTCATTACAGTGTAACCGATGTGAAATGGCTAGCTAGTTAGCGGGCTAATAGCGTTTCAATCGGCGACGTCACTCGCTCTGAGACCTTGAAGTAGTTGTTATCCTTGAAAATAAACCACCTAGCCCACTTAGACCTCATAGCCCAGACTCCAGGAATGCACATCCACCACTCCAGGCCCTTGAGGAGTGTGTGTGAGGAATATGTGTGCGCATCTAAATTCATATGTGTGTGTGTGTTTGTGTGTCAATGTGTGTGGTAGGCTAAGTGAGGGGCACAGACAGGGGAGTTGAGAGGGAGTGAGAAAGCAGAATGGTGACTTCACTCCCACCTCTTTATGAAGAGCTGAACAGGGTACATGACACTGGCGGGAGCAGAGAGAGAGAGCAAACTAATATTCCTTTCAAACAGAGACGAGAAACTGCCAACTTTAACATTCCACCAACTTTTCTTTATATCTCAAAGGTATTGCCCACCACAGAGCCTGTACTTCTACTTCCACCATCTGACCTAGTCATGATTGCGGTAATGTATAAATGTAAACTTTCATATTACCGTCGTGAGCCTGCATTCAATTATTAAAGGGGAACTGCACCCGCTGATTTGTCCTCGTTTGGGGCTTTTGGCTAGTATTAGTCAGACTCAGACATGAGTTGGCTGCCGCCATAGCTGCATCTATTATTTTGTTTTGCCCTAGACAATACAGAATACACTTTATGAGCAACGAACTACCTCGCTAGCATTATCAAATGATAACGTTACATAACCAGCAGTATCTAGACAATAAACAATAAACTTGTATGATCTACGACCTAACTAAGTTGTAATGAGGTGGCTAGGTAGCTAACGTTAACTAAAACATTAGCTAGCCTGCCTCGCTAGCTAACGTTAGCAAGCCTGCCTGCTTTATCAAAAGATAGATAATGTTATTGCTGGTTATGTAGGTAGATAACGTTGTTACCTAAGTTATGCCAGAGAGGTCATTATATTCCAGTATCTCTGATTATACTCACCACCACCGATCATTGCACACAAAGCTACCGTTACTGGTGCAGACTTGGGGGCTGACCAACTCCAACCACCTATTCTGCGTACTAGGGTCCTTCGGCATGGCATGCAAAAAATTGAACTTTGGCTGTGGAGGCATGGTCAATCTGTTTAGGGCTTTTCAATCTGCCGTCCTTTGAATGCGTTGGGGGCCATGAAACAACGGAGCCCCATTAAATGAAGGGAAGCAAAGTGGGCGGAGGGGCGATTTGAACGTGGAGCTTAGCAAAAGGGGGCATGATTTTTTGACTAAATTTTAATCCAAACACAACCTTCATTTACTCTTGTGACGAACTAAGGTTCCAAACTTTGTTTCAGATGAGGCTGAACTTATGACCAAAATTATCCTATTTACACTTTGTAGTCAAAATGTTTCTGACTCATATAGATGCCACATAAGCCGTTTTCAAAGGGATTTGTTGCTTTTTGGGGCAGACACTCTTGAATATTCTATCGTTGTTGTCCGAAAAAAAAGTTGTCCTTTCATTATGAAAAAGTATTAACACAAGAACAGCAATCTGCATGACAATCATCACAGCAGCGTGGTCCAAATAACTGTCTGGAACATATTATCTAACCAGATGATTGTTTTCGAAAATTATAACTGAGAGATTGATGGGTTTTCAGTTGAGGTCGAGGAGATGGTGTGTGAATCCTGGCACTGCGCCTGCAAATCCAATTTGTTTCCCAACAACATTTTATTCCAGTCATTCTGAAGCATATATCATCACACCGCTGAAGAGAACACACACACAGTAAATGCGATGGTAAACACACACACACAGATTTTCCAGGCCAGAGCCGCAGGATTCACAGGGTGCGGCCCCAGCAGAGCCTGGAATGTAGCACTACTCTGATATTTGGGGAGTGTCTCCCTCCTCCCTCTTCTCTCTCTCCCTTCCTTCCCTCCCTCAGGAACTCCACCCTTAGCTTCCCACCCCGGGGCCTTCACCCTTCTGACTTGTAGCTTGTAACCAGGGGCGACGAGAGGACAACCTCCCACAATGGTGTCCAATTACATTAGCAGGAAGAAGGAGGAAACTGAAAGAAAACCTCAACTACTGGTCTGTCCCAAATGGCACTACTTTCCATTTATAGTGTAGGGAAAAGAGTTCCATTTGAAACGCAACTGCTGATCTGTCCACTTTATCCAGCAGATCAGAGAAACTTTGTCTATGTCCCAAATTACAGCCTATTTCCTATAGGGCTGTGGTCAAAAGTAGTGCACTATGTAGGGAATAGGGTGCTATTTGGGACCACGAAACTAGGCTAGGGATCAACAGACCAGCTATCATCCCCGTATGACCAGTGGTGATTTTAGCATGTACATCTTGGTGGGGAAAAAAATAAACTATGTGGGATGCATGCCAGCAAAGCCACTACACAACACAACTAACTAGACAATCTAATGTACTTGTCCTGTTGCTCAGTTGTGCACCGGGGGATCCCACTCCTCTTTCTATTCTGGTTAGATACAGTTTGAGCTGTTCTGTGAAGGGAGTAGTACACAGCGTTGTACGAGATCTTCCGTTTCTTGGCAATTTCTCGCATGGGATAGCTTTCATTTCTCAGAACAAGAATAGACTGATGAGTTTCCGATGAAAGTTAATTGTTTCTGGCCATTTTGAGCCTGTAATCGAACCAACAAATGCTGATGCTCCAGATACTCAAATAGTCTAAAGAAGGCCAGTTTTATTGCTTATTTTATCAGGACAACAGTTTTCAGCTGTGCTAACATAATTGCAAAAGGGTTTTCTAATGATCAATTAGCCTTTTAAAATGATAAACTTGGATTAGCTAACACAACGTGCCATTGGAACACAGGAGTGATGGTTGCTGATAATGGGCCTCTGTTCGCCTATGAAGATATTCCATTAAAAATCAGACATTTCCAGCTACAATAGTCATTTACAACTGTTATGGCTAGCGCCCCCCCCCCCCATTCAGCTGAAAAGGTGGCACGGGAAATTCAAAAATATTATTTAGAAATATTTAACTTTCACACATTAACAAGTCCAATACAGCAAAGGAAAGATCAACATCTTGTTAATCTACCCATCGTGTCCGATTTTTTAAATGTTTTACAGCGAAAACACAACATATATTTATGTTAGATCACCGCCAAATTCAAAACACACACACCCATTTTTCACAGTCACAAAAGCAGAAATATAGATAAAATGAATCACTAACCTTTAATTATCTCCATCAGATGACACTCATAGGACATCATGTTATACATGTATTGTGTGTTTTGTTCGATAATGTGCATATATATAACAAATCTCAGTTTACATTGGCACGTTACGTGCAGTAATGTTTTGATTCCAAAACATCTGGGGATTTTGCAGAAATACTCACAACAAATTGATAAAAGATGCAAGTGTTATTCACAGAATTAAAGATAAACGTATCCTCTATGCAACCGCTGTGTCAGATTTCAAAAAAAACTTTAAGGAAAAAGAATAATCTGAGAATGGCGCTCAGAACCCAAATTAGCCAAAGAAATAGCAGCCATTTTGGCATCAACGAAGCTACAAAAAACACTATAAATATTCACTTACCTTTGAATATCTTCATCAGAAGGCAGTTCCAGGAATCCCAGTTCGACGATAAATGACTGATTTGTTCCATAAAGTTTCATAAACCCCATCATTTAGTCACTTGTTGTTAGCTTGTTCAGCCCAGCATTCAAGCCTCAAAAAGCATGAGCAATTCCTCCAGACAAAAACTCAAAACGTTCCGTTACAGGTCGTAGAAACAAGTGAAATGATGTATGCAATCAATATTTAGGATGTTTTAACATTAATCAGCAATAAGGTTCCAACCGGAGAATTTCGTTGTCTGAGGAAACGCATTGGAACTGAAGAACACTCTCTCGTGACCGCGCGCAATGAGACCGAGGCTTTCTGCCAGACCACCCACTCAAAGAGCTATTATGAGTCCCTCCTTTATAGTAGAATCAAACAACCAGAATCTAAAGATGGTGAAATCTTGTGGAAGCCCTAGGAAGTGCATGCTCATCCTCTAAGATGGACATCAAATGGCACTGTTTTCAAAATAGAGTTCTCACGTCCTGTTTGGATTTCTTCTCAGGTTTTTGTCTGCCATATGAGTTATGTTATACTCACAGACATAATTCAAACAGTTTTAGAAACTTCGGAGTGTTTTCTATTCACCAGTAATAATGATATGCATATATTCCCATCTGGGAAAGAGTAGGAGGCAGTTAACACTGGGCACGCCTTTCATCTAAAAGTGAAAATGGTGCCCCCTAGCCCCAACAGGTTTTAACAATGTCTACACTGTATGATGTTATTTTAATAGACAAAAAAATTGCTTTTCTATTAAAAAACAAGGACATTTCTTAGTGTCCCCAAGCTTTTGAATGGTAGAGTATATATATAATTTGGGATTGAAAACGTATAGGCAGCCTAGCCAACCTAATTTTGAATATAAACCAAATTTGATCACATTCACATTTTCTCCTGACACATAAATGGACTATAAATATATAACGTTACCAATTAGTTACCCTTACCAAATGGACAGCGCACATAGGCTGCATGCATATGCACTTATTTGTAGCCTACAGTTGATCAGGCGGAAAAATGGTCTCGTTGTCATCCCATACAGCAAGTCAAATCTTGTATGTTTAGGTGTAGGCTAGGCTGCTGCAACATTTATTTAATGAGTTTTTGCTTGTGTCTGTCCAGAGTGGTGGAAAGTGGAAAGCCTACTTGAGCGCGCGTTAAAAACATGTGCTGTGTCAACCTCTAACTTTTAACGGATGATGCGATGGAAGCTATCAAATCATTCTGAATGATTACATAAAAGACAGTAGAAAGTTCCATATGTTCAGCAAGTAAAGCATCGTTACGTGCAATTACCACTAGAACATCCTTGTGGTTCAACAAGGTAAAGAGAACATTCAGGTTGGATATTCAACTATTCGCATGCAGTTTTCCTTAAATCCACCAACAGCAGTTAGGGACCGTCAACAAATTTTTCTAATTTCAATAGCTCTTTAACAATTACTCCTAAAACTTTAAAAACATGTTCTAGCTAACCCGATGGCATAGACACACATTGCACATACTTTGTTTGTTGGTTTACATCTCACACTATGTTAAATAATTGATTTTAATTTCTAAAATTCAATAGTGCCTTGGTCTTGTGACCCACACACCTCAAACAATATTCAGAATGTACACTCAGTGGGCCTACACATTGCACACCCTTTTGTTTGTCCATTTGCATCTCATGAGATTTTATGATAATTTTTATCAACAGGTCCTTAGTCTTATGACCTATAACCCTCAAACTACTTTCAAAATATCCAGTCACTAAATTGCACACCCTTGAAATGATGTAGTACATCATTTTTTTGGTCCATTTTCATCTCACACAATTTTACTTTAATTTTCAATGTTTTTCATTGTTGCTCATTTCAATATCTCCTTGGCCATGTGACCTACAACCCTCAAACTACTTTCAGAACATCCAGTCACTAAATTGCACACCCTTGAATTGTCAATTTTCAACTCAGGTGATTTTACATACATTTTTCTATGTTTTTATTGTTTCGAATTTCAATACCTCTCTGGTCATGTGACCTATGACCCTCAAACTGCTGTCAGAATATCCACTGACAAGCCTTATATATTGCACACCCTCTTTGTCCATTTTTTATCTCAAACGATTTTACAGTTTTCAAACATTTAAATGTCAATAGCTCGATGGTCATGTGACCTACAACCCTCAAACTTCTGTCAGAATATCCACTGACAAGCCTTATATATAGCTGGACTCAAACAAGTTTCAGAATGTCCAATGACTACCCTTCCATATTGCACAACATTGAGTTTGTCCATTCTCATCTCACACGATTTTCCATTCATTTTTCAAAATATTACATTTCAATAGCTCCTTGGTCATGTGACCTACTGAAGTCAAACAAGGTTCAGAATGTACACTCAGTGGGTCTACACATTGCACACCCTTTAGTTTGTCCATTTTCATCTCACTCGATTTTACATGCATTTTTCAAAATATTACATTTCAATAGCTCCTTGGTCATATGACCTACTGACCTCAACCAAGGTTCAGAACGGCCACTAACCCACCCTTCTATATTGCACACCCTTTACTTTGTCCCTTCTCATCTTACTCGATTTTACATTTATTTTCAACATGTTACATTCAATAGCTCCTTGGTTATGTGACCAACTGACCTCAACCAAGGTTCAGAATGGCCACTAGCCCACCCTTCTATATTGCACATCCTTTTGTTTGTCCCTTTTCATCTCAGGTGATTTTACATAGACTTTTCAAAATTGTACATTTCAATAGCTCCTTGGTCATGTGACCTACTGAAGTCAAACAAGGTTCAGAATGTACACTCAGTGGGTCTACACATTGCACACCCTTTAGTTTGTCCATTTTCATCTCACTCGATTTTACACGCATTTTTTATATTTAAATTTCAATAGCTCCTTGGTCATGTGACCTACTTGCCTCAAACAAGGTTCAGAAGGTACACCCAGTGGGCCTACACATTGCACACCATTTAGTTTGTCCATTATCATCTCACTCGATTATACATACATTTTTTACATTTAAAATGTCAATAGCTCCTCAATAGATCCTTGGTCATGTGACCTACATGACACAACAAGTTTCAGAATGTCCACTGACTACCCCTCTATTTTGCACACCATTTGGTTTGTCTCATTACATCTGACACATTTTTACATTAATTATGTAAACTTTCTAATTTCAATACCTCCTTGGTCATGTGACCTACTTGACTCAAACAAGGTTTAGAATGTACACTCAGAGGGCCTACACATTAAACAACATTTAGATTGTCCATTTTCATCTCATTCGATTTTAAAATAATTCATAAATTTCAATTTCAATAGCTCCGTTGTCATGTGACCTACTTGCCTAAAACAAGGATCAGAATGTACACAGTGGGCCTACACATTGCACACCCTTTAGATTGTGAATTTTAATCTCACTCGATTATACATGAATATTCAACATGTTATATTCAATAGCTCCTTGGTCATATGACCTACTGACCTCAAACAAGGTTCAGAATGTCCACCAACCACCCTTCTATATTGCACACCCTTTTGTATGTCCCTTTCATCTCAGGTGATTTTACATACATTATTCAAAATAAAACATTTCAAAAGCTCCTTTGTCACGTGACCTACTTGCCTCAAACAAGGTGCAGAATGTACACTCAGTCGGCCTACTCATTGCACACCCTTTAGTTTGTCCATTTTAATCTCACTCAATTATACATACATTTTTCACTTTTTAAAATGTCAATAGCTCCTTGGTCATGTGACCTACTTGAATCAAACAAGTTTCCGAATGTACACTCAGTGGGCCTACACATTGCACATCTTTGCGTTTATCCACTTTAATCTCACTCGATTATACATTAATTTTCAACATGTTACACTCAATAGCTCCTTGGTCATGTAACCTGCTGACCTCAACCAAGGTTAAGAAAATCCAATAACTTCCCTTCTATATTGCACACCTTTATGTTTGTCCCTTTTCATCTCAGGTGATTGGTTCACCAATTACTTTGCAGACAGAGTTCAGTGTGTCAAATCGGAGGGCATGCTGTCCGGTCCTCTGGCAGTCTCTGTGGGGGTGCCACAGGGTTCAATTCTCGGGCCGACTCTTTTCTCTGTATATATCAATGATGTTGCTCTTGCTGCGGGCGATTCCCTGATCCACCTCTACGCAGACGACACCATTCTATATACTTCCGGCCCGTCCTTGGACACTGTGCTATCTAACCTCCAAACGAGCTTCAATGCCATACAACACTCCTTCCGTGGCCTCCAACTGCTCTTAAATGCTAGTAAAACCAAATGCATGCTTTTCAACCGATCGCTGCCTGCACCCGCATGCCCGACTAGCATCACCACCCTGGAAGGTTCCGACCTTGAATATGTGGACATCTATAAGTAACTAGGTGTCTGGCTAGACTGCAAACTCTCCTTCCAGACTCATATCAAACATCTCCAATCGAAAATCAAATCAAGAGTCGGCTTTCTATTCCGCAACAAAGCCTCCTTCACTCACGCCGCCAAACTTACCCTAGTAAAACTGACTATCCTACCGATCCTCGACTTCGGCGATGTCATCTACAAAATTGCTTCCAACACTCTACTCAGCAAACTGGATGCAGTTTATCACAGTGCCATCCGTTTTGTCACTAAAGCACCTTATACCACCCACCACTGCGACTTGTATGCTCTAGTCGGCTGGCCCTCGCTACATATTCGTCGCCAAACCCACTGGCTCCAGGTCATCTACAAGTCCATGCTAGGTAAAGCTCCACCTTATCTCAGTTCACTGGTCACGATGGCAACACCCATCCGTAGCACGCGCTCCAGCAGGTGTATCTCACTGATCATCCCTAAAGCCAACAACTCATTTGGCCGCCTTTCGTTCCAGTACTCTGCTGCCTGTAACTGGAACGAATTGCAAAAATCGCTGAAGTTGGAGACTTTTATCTCCCTCACCAACTTCAAACATCTGCTATCTGAGCAGCTAATCGATCGCTGCAGCTGTACATAGTCTATTGGTAAATAGCCCACCCATTTTCACCTACCTCATCCCCATACTGTTTTTATTTATTTATTTTTCTGCTCTTTTGCACACCAATATCTCTACCTGTACATGACCATCTGATCATTTATCATTCCAGTGTTAATCTGCAAAATTGTAATTATTCGCCTCCCTCCTCATGCCTTTTGCACACAATGTATATAGACTCCCCTTTTTTTCTACTGTGTTATTGACTTGTTAATTGTTTACTCTATGTGTAACTCTGTGTTGTCTGTTCACACTGCTATGCTTTATCTTGGCCAGGTCGCAGTTGCAAATGCGAACTTGTTCTCAACTAGCCTACCTGGTTAAATAAAGGTGAAATAAAAAAATAAAATTAAAACATACATGTTTCAAAATTGTACATTTCAATAGCTCTTTGGTTATGTGACCTACTGACCTCAAACAAGTTTCAAAACGTACTCTCAGTGGGTCTATACATTGCACACCCTTTAGTTTGTCCATTTTCATCTCACACGTTTTTAGATGAATTTTGTCAACTTTAGAATTTCAATAGCTGCTTGATCATGTGACCTACTGACCTCAAACAAGGTTCAGATTGACCACTGACTACCCTCCTATGATACACAACCTTTAGTTTGTCCATTTTCATCTCACACGGTTTTACATAATTTTTTAAAACATATTTAATTCCAACAGTTCCCTGGTCATGTGACCTACATCCCTCAAACTACTTTCAGAACATCCACTGACTAGCCTTATACATGGCCCACCCTTTTGTTTGTCTATTTTCCTCTCACACAATTTTACATTAATTGCCTGTTCTGCTCCCCTGAAGGACAGTGTCACTCACACACCTAATCACTTGGGCCTTCTCCCTGGGGCCTTCCTAGCCTCCAGGCAGGCCCCCATTGACCTGGTGACCTCTGACTCCAGGCTTCTAGGCCTACACTCCCTGCCTGCCTGCTTGCCCTCTCCCTGGGCCTGAGAGTGTATAGCTTACTCCCTGGAACTACAGACCTCCAGGCCTCCACACCCACTCTCCCTACCCTGTCAACACCCCTCTCACTGGGCATCACCCATCATCGCGTCTCGGCCGGGGCTCAGCCATCTCCATAACCTTCCCCACCAGGCAAACTAGGGCACCCACACTTAAGCACCCCTCCCTGGACACTAAGACGTCTATATTTCCGCTGTCAGGAACCACGCTCACCTGGTACCCCGAAACAGGCTCTGTGTGCCTGGTAACCCAAAACAGGCTCTGTGCCTGGTAACCCAAAACAGGCTGTGTGCCTGGTAACCCAAAACAGGCTCTGTGTGCCTGGTGACCCACCTGCTTTTTTCCACTCAGAGACTAAGTCCCCTCTCCAACCTCCATGGCCCCCGAGTCCGGCCGCCCCTGCTCGGACTCAGAGTGCACTTCCACAGCGAGTCCCAACCTGACTTACATTCCCACCAGAGGACGACCCCTGGTGGATGGGCGACCACCACCTAGCCCCCTACCTGTCCAGAGCCCCATGTCAATGTCTTACGTCTTCTACCTGCCTGCCTGGGCTCTCTCACACTGTGTCTGGCCTTTGGTCCCTGGCCCTTCTGGTTGGAGCGAGCGGTCGCATCTACACTTCGGTCCGCAGGTAGTATAACTTTTCATTACATTTCGTTATAGTACAACGGTTTGATTTGTCTTATCTTAGCAATTTCTTCTTAGCTAGCTACATAGCCGTCTTTGTATCAACGACAATTGCATATTATCGTATTTCGTCGTCCTAACGTATCTGCCCAGCAGCTAGCTAAGCAGCTAGCTAACATCCACTGTCCACTAGCACTGTAGAAACTATTACACTCAACTGAACGACTCGATTAGCGTAGTGTCAGCTAGCTACATAGTTGTCTTCGCTGTCTTCGTATCCAAGATAATTGTGCAGTTTAGAGTGTGTAGACTTAGAGTGATTATCTTAATTTACCGAGGTTAGCTAGCCAGCTATTTGTCGTCCTTAACGTAGGAAATGCTGCTAGCTAGCTAGCCAACAGCTAGCCAACCTCTACCGAATTGAACTCCAACTACCCGGTCAACATTCCGCGTCGCTCCACAGGTAGTATCATATTTTTCATTTCACTTCATTACAGTACAACGGTTTGATTTGTTTGATCGTAGCTAGCTAGCTACATAGCCGTCTTTGTATCTAAGACAATTGTGTAGCCTAGAGCGATTTTCTAGGTTAGCTGGCCAGCTATTGTCGTTCTTTTAACGTAGCTAGCCAGCTAGCCCCCGAATAGCAGCACTGTAGTAACTATTACAGTACAACGGTTTGTTTTGTTTGATCGTAGCTAGCTAGCTACATAGCCGTCTTTGTATCTAAGACAATTGTGTAGCCTAGAGCGATTTTCTAGGTTAGCTGGCCAGCTATTGTCGTTCTTTTAACGTAGCTAGCCAGCTAGCCCCCGAATAGCAGCACTGTAGTAACTATTACAGTACAACGGTTTGTTTTGTTTGATCGTAGCTAGCTAGCTACATAGCCGTCTTTGTATCTAAGACAATTGTTTAGCCTAGAGCGATTTTCTAGGTTAGCTACATCGCAGCCACTACCAGCTAGCCTACTCCAGCAGTACTGTATCATTTCAATCATTTTAGTCAATAAGATACTTGCTACGTAAGCTTAACTTTCTGAACATTCGAGACGTGTAGTCCACTTGTCATTCCAATCTCCTTTGCATTAGCGTAGCCTCTTCTGTACCCTGTCAACTATGTGTCTATCTATCCCTGTTCTCTCCTCTCTGCACAGACCATACAAACGCTCCACACCGCATGGCCGCGGCCACCCTAATCTGGTGGTCCCAGCGCGCACGACCCACGTGGAGTTCCTGGTCTCCGGTAGCCTCTGGAACTGCCGATCTGCGGCCAACAAGGCAGAGTTCATCTCAGCCTATGCCTCCCTCCAGTCCCTCGACTTCCTGGCACTGACGGAAACATGGATCACCACAGATAACACTGCTACTCCTACTGCTCTCTCTTCGTCCGCCCACGTGTTCTCGCACACCCCGAGAGCTTCTGGTCAGCGGGGTGGTGGCACCGGGATCCTCATCTCTCCCAAGTGGTCATTCTCTCTCTCTCCCTTACCCATCTATCTATCGCCTCCTTTGAATTCCATGCTGTCACAGTTACCAGCCCTTTCAAGCTTAACATCCTTATCATTTATCGCCCTCCAGGTTCCCTCGGAGAGTTCATCAATGAGCTTGATGCCTTGATAAGCTCCTTTCCTGAGGACGGCTCACCTCTCACAGTCCTGGGCGACTTTAACCTCCCCACGTCTACCTTTGACTCATTCCTCTCTGCCTCCTTCTTTCCACTCCTCTCCTCTTTGACCTCACCCTCTCACCTTCCCCCTACTCACAAGGCAGGCAATACGCTCGACCTCATCTTTACTAGATGCTGTTCTTCCACTAACCTCATTGCAACTCCCCTCCAAGTCTCCGACCACTACCTTGTATCCTTTTCACTCTCGCTCTCATCCAACACTTCCCACACTGCCCCTACTCGGATGGTATCGCGCCGTCCCAACCTTCGCTCTCTCTCCCCCGCTACTCTCTCCTCTTCCATCCTATCATCTCTTCCCTCTGCTCATACCTTCTCCAACCTTTCTCCTGAGTCTGCCTCCTCAACCCTCCTCTCTTCCCTTTCTGCATCCTTTGACTCTCTATGTCCCCTATCCTCCAGGCCGGCTCGGTCCTCCCCTCCCGCTCCGTGGCTCGATGACTCATTGCGAGCTCACAGAACAGAGCTCCGGGCAGCCGAGCGGAAATGGAGGAAAACTCGCCTCCCTGCGGACCTGGCATCCTTTCACTCCCTCCTCTCTACATTTTCCTCCTCTGTCTCTGCTGCTAAAGCCACTTTCTACCACTCTAAATTCCAAGCATCTGCCTCTAACCCTAGGAAGCTCTTTGCCACCTTCTCCTCCCTCCTGAATCCTCCTCCCCCTCCCCCCCCCTCCTCCCTCTCTGCAGATGACTTCGTCAACCATTTTGAAAAGAAGGTCGACGACATCCGATCCTCGTTTGCTCAAATCAACGACACCGCTGGTTCTGCTCACACTGCCCTACTCTGTGCTCTGACCTCTTTCTCCCCTCTCTCTCCAGATGAAATCTCACTTCTTGTGACGGCCGGCCGCCCAACAACCTGCCCGCTTGACCCTATCCCCTCCTCTCTTCTCCAGACCATTTCCGGGGACCTTCTCCCTTACCTCACCTCGCTCATCAACTCATCCCTGACCGCTGGCTACGTCCCTTCCGTCTTCAAGAGAGCGAGAGTTGCACCCCTTCTGAAAAAACCTACACTCGATCCCTCCGATGTCAACAACTACAGACCAGTATCCCTTCTTTCTTTTCTCTCCAAAACTCTTGAACGTGCCGTCCTTGGCCAGCTCTCCCGCTATCTCTCTCAGAATGACCTTCTTGATCCAAATCAGTCAGGTTTCAAGACTAGTCATTCAACTGAGACTGCTCTTCTCTGTATCACGGAGGCGCTCCGCACTGCTAAAGCTAACTCTCTCTCCTCTGCTCTCATCCTTCTAGACCTATCGGCTGCCTTCGATACTGTGAACCATCAGATCCTCCTCTCCACCCTCTCCGAGTTGGGCATCTCCGGCGCGGCCCACGCTTGGATTGCGTCCTACCTGACAGGTCGCTCCTACCAGGTGGCGTGGCGAGAATCTGTCTCCTCGCCACGCGCTCTCACCACTGGTGTCCCCCAGGGCTCTGTTCTAGGCCCTCTCCTATTCTCGCTATACACCAAGTCACTTGGCTCTGTCATAACCTCACATGGTCTCTCCTATCATTGCTACGCAGACGACACACAATTAATCTTCTCCTTTCCCCCTTCTGATGACCAGGTGGTGAATCGCATCTCTGCATGTCTGGCAGACATATCAGTGTGGATGACGGATCACCACCTCAAGCTGAACCTCGGCAAGACGGAGCTGCTCTTCCTCCCGGGGAAGGACTGCCCGTTCCATGATCTCGCCATCACGGTTGACAACTCCATTGTGTCCTCCTCCCAGAGCGCTAAGAACCTTGGCGTGATCCTGGACAACACACTGTCGTTCTCAACCAACATCATGGCGGTGGCCCGTTCCTGTAGGTTCATGCTCTACAACATCCGCAGAGTACGACCCTGCCTCACACAGGAAGCGGCGCAGGTCCTAATCCAGGCACTTGTCATCTCCCGTCTGGATTACTGCAACTCGCTGTTGGCTGGGCTCCCTGCCTGTGCCATTAAACCCCTACAACTCATCCAGAACGCCGCAGCCCGTCTGGTGTTCAACCTTCCCAAGTTCTCTCACGTCACCCCGCTCCTCCGCTCTCTCCACTGGCTTCCAGTTGAAGCTCGCATCCGCTACAAGACCATGGTGCTTGCCTACGGAGCTGTGAGGGGAACGGCACCGCAGTACCTCCAGGCTCTGATCAGGCCCTACACCCAAGCAAGGGCACTGCGTTCATCCACCTCTGGCCTGCTCGCCTCCCTACCATTGAGGAAGTACAGTTCCCGCTCAGCCCAGTCAAAACTGTTCGCTGCTCTGGCCCCCCAATGGTGGAACAAACTCCCTCACGACGCCAGGACAGCGGAGTCAATCACCACCTTCCGGAGACACCTGAAACCCCACCTCTTCAAGGAATACCTAGGATAGGATAAGTAATCCTTCTCACCACCCCCCCTTAATGATTTAGATGCACTATTGTAAAGTGGCTGTTCCACTGGATGTCAGAAGGTGAATTCACCAATTTGTAAGTCGCTCTGGATAAGAGCGTCTGCTAAATGACTTAAATGTAAATGTAATGTAATGTAACATGGTAAACTGTAATAAAAGAAGGAGGATGGTGGAGGAAAGACGCCTTCTGTCCCGACAAAAGCTTGGACTGATGGCTGACTTTCAATAGATCACAACGAGTGAGCTGCTCTGCTACGAATGAAACCCTGACCCAGAATCAGGTCATCTTTGAGTGATTTAGCACCAGGTTCCCCACTAAATGCGGTGCGCATCAGGAGAGGGGTGGAAACTCATCCGGCCGCACCCCAACCCCGTCACGAACGGCTCTACTCACCTGCCAAAAGAGGCAGACTATCCCGGGCCAACCAAATATCCATGGTGCTACTGTAGCCGATGTGAAATTGCTAGCTAGTTAGCGGTGGTGCGCGCTAGTGGCGTTTCAATCGGTGACGTCACTTGCTCTGAGACCTTGAAGTAGTGGTTCCCCTTGCTCTGCAAGGGCCGCGGCTTCTGTGGAGCGATGGGTAACGATGCTTTGAGGGTGACTGTTGACGTGTGCAGAGCGTCCCTGGTTCGCGCCCAGGTCGGAGCGAGGGGACGGACGTAAAGTCTATACTGTTACACTACGGTATAGTTACGTTTAGGGGGGATTCTGACTTGAGGCGTTCAGTAATAATCCCACAGACGGTAGTGTCGCGCTATTAGCATACACCAAATGTGCTTGGGTGATTTGAGTGCGACCGCGACAGGTGGGTACGGTCCTTTGAATTTCATCAAGTTGACAATCAGTGATCCATGCCCAGTGGGAACCCAGGCTTCTTCTGTCTGTTTTATGGGTCTGCAGCAAATCAATGGGAGTGGGTGGTACTACCCACATCAGATGTAAGCCTCCCTCCCTAGACAATCTGGAGATACCTCTACAAGCGGATTCATGAAAGGCTCCCCGTTAACCAGCTATACTTTTGATACCAATTGGTATTAAACGCCCTCACCGTTTCATCTTTCTTCATGAAACAGATCTCAGGCAGAGCTCGACCCTTGGTTTTAATTTGCACCTTTTCTGTGTACCCCAGAGAATGGAAGGGGTTCAACAAAAACTAAACACAATTTGCGGTAGCATTGGTGGTGAAAAGTGCACACTCGAGCTGGTAACTCGCTAGTTAGCTATTGCTAACAGTACTTGCTACTGAAGTTAGTGCAATTTATTTCAATTTGCCCTGCTAACTGGACACAAAAATAAAGTTATAAAACCAAGAAAACAATGTATAATCTACCTCCTCCGTCTCCTGTAACTTGAAGAAACTAATTTGAATTGAATAATATTTAAAAAAAATCAACTATCACCTTTCAATCTCTATCCAATAATGCCACCAACTCAAGCTTCTCAACACATAGAACTCCTTATAATCCTCTGCGGCACAACCCCAATACAATGCACTAGGTTTGTTTTCTGATCCTAATCGTATGATTGGATGGACAACATGTCAGTTCATACTGAAAAAGCTTTGATTGGTTGGAGGACGTCCTCCAGAAGTGGTCATAATTACCATGTAGGTCTATGGAAGGGGTGAGGCCTACAAGCCACCTAGGTTTTGTATTGAAGTCAATGGATCCAGAGGAGGACAGAAGCTAGCTGTCCTCTGACTACATCATGGTGCTGACCCAGAGAGTGCTGTTGAAATTACTATTGATCTTCCTTACAAAAGTTTTAATCAATTATTTGGCGACATATGAATATATTTAGTATAGTTTTATCTAAAAAGAAAAACTTTTTTTAGTATATCACTATTTTTTTTAAATTAAATTTCACTGAGGAGGATGGTCCTCCCCTTCCTCCTCTGAGGAGCCTCCACTGGTTGTTACTTCACAATAACTAGTGTTAGACAGGGTGCTAGGCAGCACAGGTAGATCCTGCTTTTGGGTGTGTCTACCTGGCAGGACACCCTGCAATGCACCACCTGGTCATGCCTACCTGGTGACGGCCTTGCACGCCCTGTCATGGCCTAGTAGGAGTGTCTCAGTCATGACAACGCCTGCCTGAGGGGGGTGCATAATGATACCCAGAACAATACTGTTGCTGTCTCACTGAGAGGAGTAGACTGTGGAGTTATATATTCACTCTGTCTCCCAAGTTACATCTAGTCTATGAGACCAGGCTGGTCTCCCTCTAGTGGGAAATAACCAAACTACTGTAACTGATATAACGATTATGGTGCTATTTGGGACTAAACCCACAAAACTTTCAACTGAACTTTGTCAAATATATATATTTTTTGTTTTATTCCCAACTCCTAAAAACACCACCGACCACACACACCACACCTACTGCAGCACCCTTGAATAACTCATTAGCAGTCTTCATAAACCTTACCTCGACCCTGATCATCAATAAAACTCCCTCCAACTCTATATTTGACAGAGATGTTTCCTCTCTCTCTGACCCCAATAATAACTGCCATGAAGAGGAACAGGTATGTGCATGTATGCACCTGCTAGTCAACAGACATGTCTTAGGTGAGTCACCTTTTCAGTCTGTTCCCAGAACAGTCACATCTAATTAACAAGGTGTGTTCGTCTCTAATACCTGTGTGAATATAGTACACTTGTGATCATAATACCTGTGTGAATAATAAACCTGTGATGATCATTATCTCACACTGGATTCCCCTCTTATTACTAAGAACAGCTATACCACAGAAGACAAAACACAAAACCTCTAGGACTTTCTGCAACACCTGATCAAGGTGAATTTCCTGAAGCCTTCGTAAACTAAAGTAGCATGTTATTTCCTCAACAACCCTATTCGTAGAACAGCAAAGTGCTTCAGTTCACATTCTCATGACTGTTTAGCAGGGATGTGGAGAGAATATATGCCTGTGTACCAAACAGCACACGATTCCCTACATAGTGCATTACATTTGACCAGGGCCCACATACTTCATTACATTTGACCAGAGTCCTATGAGCCCAGGTCAAAAGTAGTGCACTATGTAGGGAATAGAGTAACATTTGAAATGCAGTACGATAGTAATAATTTAGCTACAAAGAAACCCTCCCCAGTGTGTATTCTACTGGTTAATTTAACATCATAACCCATATGTCCACATGAGGTTGTGTCAGTATAAACTAGAGCCAGCTCAGGGATGTCTGTATACAGGCCTCTCTTTATGTCTCTCTCTCTGTGCCTGACGACACCCCAAGTTGGGTTACACCAACAATGCTTCACCATGACAACAGTGTCGTGTTTCAAATGGAGAAGATAGAAAGAGAGGACAGAGAAAAGGAGAAAGTGAGAGAGATTAAGGTAGAGGGAGGGAGAGAGAGGGGGAATTTACAGCTGTACTCCACCCTTGTTATTAAGTTCCATTAAACGTGTTAGAGCCAATCTCTTTGTGTTTGTGTGTGTGTGTGTGTGTGTGTGTGTGTGTGTGTGTGTGTGTGTGTGTGTGTGTGTGTGTGTGTGTGTGTGTGTGTGTGTGTGTGTGTGTGTGTGTGTGTGTGTTTTGTGTGTGTGTTTTGTGTGTGTGCGTGCGTGCGTGCGTGTCTTTGTATGACATGCTCATACAGGGTTTGATTGTCTGTGTTTATACCTGGGGTGGACAAGTGTTGGGGCGTTTCCAGAAAGACTGGTTCTGTCTCTCTCCCTTTCCTCTCTCCAGTCCGACCTACAGTACATACTCCTCTCCCTGTCCACCGCTCAAAATTCTATTCTGCACTCTTTTTCATCCCTTATTTCATTCTCTCTTCTTCCTGTACCCCCTCTGCCTCTCTCTTCATTCTCCCTTTCTCCCCTATCCCCACCTTCTCTCTCCCACTCCCTCATCTCTCTCTCTATCTCTTTTTTTCTCTCATTTTCAGGTTTCCCTGAAAGTATGACTCATCCATCCAACACTCCTCTGCGGCTACACCCTCATAAAATAATTGAACAGTTCTACTGAGGGCTCCTTTTAATCCCAATGTATTTTACGCTTGGTTATTTAATTTCTTGGATACATAAAGCTGTAGATGAATTAACAGAAACACACCCGTGCATGCTCCTCATTGAATTTAACCAATATTAATGCTTTTAGCTCGAAACTGTACATCAATGATGAAGTGCAATTAATGAATTAATGTATTTTCCAGCACCCTCTCTTTATACCATATCACAACCAGCCACATGACAGAACACGTGTATAGAACATTAATGCTAGCTATCTTTCCAGAGTGGTATACAGAAAAGAGGAAATAAAGAATGCTGATAATACTGACAGACAGAAGAATCTCTACTTTTACAAGGAATTGAAAGAGTGGCACATTTAATTTCATTGCAGTCTGAGGTGTTTTGTTATTTATAATGAAGCAGAGTTGGCAACTTTCATTTCTGTAAAAATTCCCACTTTAAAACAATATTTTCATTTAGGCCTAAAAGGCAAGAATGTTTGACTTTCGATTCCATTTAACCCTACAGGATATGTCACACAAGATTAACTAATAGTTGTTTAAATGTTCTATAGCATGGGAAATGACTTGATAACTTCTTTCCAATACATTTTAAATGGCACTGTCATAAGTCTAGGTGATGCGGGTAAGGCAGAGTCAGGCTCAGGACACAGACATTCTCATTCCAACATTCTTTAGTCACGTGCATGCAATGCATACATGTGTCACATAAAGAGAGCAAGGGTTGTGGGAATAGGGAATGTTTTTCCTAAACAAATTAGGGATTTGGGTAACAGAACTTTTCAGTGAGAAAAATGGCTGTTATTATGTTTTAGCTTCAGCGCGATAAACACGGATGTTCTATGGTGGTCGCTGCAGCAGAGAGAGAGATGACGCGTGCTCGTCACAGTCACTCGCTGTATTTTTTTATTTTTTAACAGCGCATCAAGCCTCAGCCCGGCCGGACTCCCTCTGGTCATTTGTGTCTTAATTATTTAATCAAACAGTGAAATTAAACAATAAATTAATATAGTTGATTTGATTAAAACACATAAGATGTGTCAATATATGGAAAAATACACGTTTAAAAAATTTGGCCAGGATTCTCCTACCCAGTCTAACTGTGCCTTGGGGCCCCTGACAGCCTGCCGGCCTGAGTTGCCTCCTCTCACATCATCACCTAGCAGTGCACTCTAGACCTAAGCACCTTATGAAGTAACTGTGTGATTTACAGTAGGCTATACTGTATACTATCTTGCCATGTTCGTTTACCTTACATTACATTACCCAACTTTACCCAACCTTACCAGAATGTGTGACTAAAACAGGTAATATTTTGTCAATAGGCTTACCACATGACAGTTTACATTGCATATACTCTTTATACAAAAGACATCCATCAAGGTCCTTGAATATTTTGTCATACAATACAACGAGATATGAGAGATAGCAAGAGAGGCAGAAAACATACAAATTCATCTGATATGGACACTGCATCAAGAAATAGTAGCCTGGACAAAACAATAGCTTGTCATTATAAGGTGAGTTATTTACATAGCCTTGATCTGTTCAATGTTATCTACCTACATAACACTCTAAATGCCCCATGTTAAGTTGTTAAGTTCAAAAGAAAACAATATCAATATTGCTAAGCACCATTCAAACCAATGAGGTATCGGCACTTTAAAACCAATTATCTGATAATCATTTTTCTCAAGCTCTTGAAAAGCAAAATAAGCATTTTGGGTGTCTTATCTCACTCGCTCTGTCTCTTTCTTGCCAAAGCAAGTGAAGTAGATAATAAACAAAAGTGAAATAACAATACAAATTACTCACAAAAGTTCCAAAAGAATAAAGACATTATTTCACATACACAGAGAGAGATAATGGTGTTCCAAAAAAGGTCCAGTCACCAGGACCACAAATACAAATTCCATCTAGACACTGTTGCCCTAGAGCACACAAAAAACTATACATACCTTGGCTTAAACATCAGCACCACAGGTAACTTCCACAAAGCTGTGAACGATCTGAGAGACAAGGCAAGAAGGGCATTCTATGCCATCAAAAGGAACATAAATCTCAACATACCAATTAGGATTTGGCTAAAAACTCTTGAATCAGTCATAGAGCCCATTGCCCTTTATGGTTGTGAGGTCTGGGGTCCGCTCACCAACCAAGACTTCACAAAATGGGACAAACACCAAATTGAGACTCTGCACGAAGAATTCTGCAAAAATATCCTCCGTGTACAACGTAGAACACCAAATAATGCATGCAGAGCAGAATTAGGCCGATACCCACTAATTATCAAAATCCAGAAAAGAGCTGTTAAATTCTATAACCACCTAAAAAGGAAGCGATTCCCAAACCTTCCACAACAAAGCCATCACCTACAGAGAGATGAACCTGGAGAAGAGTCCCCTAAGCAAGCTGGTCCTGGGGCTCTGTTCACAAACACACCCCACAGAGCCCCATGACAGCAGCACAATTAGACCCAACCAAATCAGGAGAAAACAAAAAGATAATTACTTGACACATTGGAAAGAATTAACAAAAAAACAGAGCAAACTAGAATGCTATTTGGCCCTACACAGAGAGTACACAGCGGCAGAATACCTGACCACTGTGACTGACCCAAAATTAAGGAAAGCTTTGACTATGTACAGACTCAGCGAGCATAGCCTTGCTATTGAGAAAGGCCACCGTAGGCAGACATGGCTCTCAAGAGAAGACAGGCTATGTGCTCACTGCCCACAAAATGAGGTGGAAACTGAGCTGCACTTCCTAACCTCCTGCCCAATGTATGACCATATTAGAGAGACATATTTCCCTCAGATTACACAGATCCACAAAGAATTCGAAAACAAATCCAATTTTGAAAAACTCCCATATCTACTGGGTGAAATTCCACAGTGTGCCATCAGAGCAGCAAGATTTGTGACATGTTGCTATGAGAAAAGGGCAACCAGTGAACAACACGCACCATTGTAAATACAACCCATATCTATGCTTATTTATTTTATCCTGAGTCCTTAACCATTTGTACATTGTAAAAACACTGTATATATATATATATAATATGACATTTGTAATGTCTTTATTGTTTTGAAACTTCTGTATGTGTGATGTTTACTGTTAATTTTTATTGTTTATTTCACTTTATATATTATCTACCTTACTTGCTTTGGCAATGTTAACACATGTTACCCATGCCAATAAAGCCCCTTGAATTGAATTGAATTGAGAGAGAGGGGGGGGAGAGATAGGAGAGAGAGGAGGGAGAGAGAGAGCGAGGAGAGGAGAGAGAGAGAGAGAGAGAGAGAGAGAGAGAGAGAGAGAGATCTCCTTACCCCAGGTGAGGGTGTGGATGTGGTGTCACCAGCCAACCAAAGAAGAGGAGGAGGCACCGCCTCAATTTACCGTACATCAACTGTGCACTGAAAGAAGTCTCTCACCTACGTCCACTACTATAACGTCGAGGACTCGCTTGTGGATATAGCTCGGATTCTAGCACAGGTGTTTGGATTTTGGGACATTCTTCCGGTCATGAATCGGGGTTCTTTGCCCGCCGCTGCTTTTTTGCTACTTACATTCACGGTGAGTTATCTTATTTGACGTTACCGGCGTTGTTTTTGGATTAAATATATTTTTGTGTGTTGGGGAAGCTAAATTACTTGGAAAATATAGTTTACGCGCTACCAACTACGTCACACTGGAAGTAGTTAAGCTAAACTAAAGCTACCATTAAGAAACACATAGTCTAAAGTTACTATCTATCTAAATTTGAAATGTCATATAATACAAATTGCATGAACAGATCCCTATGTAGTTAGATGATAACATCATCTGTAATTTATCATATTAAACACAAAAACGATGTTTCAAGGTAGAATTAGGCTATAGGCAGGTCTGATGGTGAAAAATAAATTCACCGATATGTTATTTTATTCTTTGCAAAATAAATAACGTGTAACGTTAGCCGTTATTAAAAATACAAAAAGGAGTTGTGTAATACACACTTTTATAAATTGTATACAAGGTGACTGCCTACAGATCAAATATGCGCGAGACAAATGCGCACAACTCATTGACTATCAAAGGGATTATGGCCGTCCACAAGCGCACCCATTCTTTCTGTAGGTCTATACAATATTTTTTTTCTGAGGCTACAAAATAATGATGTGTCACTTTTCTAACGAATATTGACAGTAGGCTTATAATCTTTAGGCCACACATTTCAGGTGGTTAGGCATATAACCCAGTCAATCAAGAGCCCATAACCTTTACTTGGGGGTCACGTAGGACTGACATGTTATTTAGTTATAACCCTCTGGTGGAGCCAGAACCACCATAAAAAGGAGAAAATGTCCAAAGTTTAGTGTTTTGTTATTTGCATATAGACAGGTGTCATGGTAACATTGCTCTCACTCATGACAGTGAGAAAGAATCCCTTTCATTTTGAGAGCACTGCTTGAAAGGGGTTTTGAAATATGAATAAGGCCTCCTATAATACATTTTGAAAATGGCATCCACAGAATGGTTTCCACCAAAATTGGCTATAGGCCTATCATAAGAATACCTGAAAACAAATAAATGCTTTTTGGTCTGAATTTAAGGTTATGGTTTGGCATAAGGTTAGAAGTGTTGTTAAGGTTAGGTTTAAAATAACATTTTTAAGAAATAAATTGTATAAATAAGTAGGAGTTTATGACTTTGTGGCTGTGGTAACTAGTTGCAACCTTGCAGAACTGTCCCACTGGGCACAAATGTCAATTAAATGTATTTTCCACTATGGTTCAATGTCATTTCATTGAAAGGACGTGGAAACGATGTTGATTCAACCAGTGTGTGCCCAGTGGGTTTTGGGTATGTATCATGGCTGCGGATCACAGCTGAGAGATATGACGGAACTAACCTAACCTTGTACATGATAGAAAATAGTATTTCTACAGCATTCACTCAAATGTTCTTTGAAGGGCATGAATTTGACTTCATGTGGTTGTTACTAGTTACCACAAGCACAAAGTCAAAATGTGCTAGGCCTGTCTATATTGTAAAAAGTCAATAATTTATTCTGTGGTTAATATTAGGTTTATGGTTAAGTTTGAAATCAGATTTGAAGAACATCAATTGTAGAAATACGCAGGGTTTAGCCATAATTACTACTTTATGGCTGTGGTAACTAGTGACAACAGTTTCATGTTGACGATGACCTGGCTGTCAAAGCTAGTTGGTCATTCCATCCACAGGGCTATTTGTCAAACATGTTAATGCATCCCAAATCGCACTCTATTCCCTATTTAGTGCACTACTTTTGACCAGGCCTATAGGACTCACGTAGGGCTCTGGTCAAAAGTAGTGCACTATATAGGGAATAGGATGCAATTTGGCATGTGTTTTTTGCCAGTCCTGATTCATCTTTTGTTCTCACGTGCCCACCCACTATTACATACAGGTTCATACTCCTCCTTGCGAGCTACAATAACTATTCTTTACTTAGGAGTGGTTGGCTGGGTGGGTCTGCAGTAGGCTTGGCACGGTCTCACTGCTTTCACAGTTATGCCTCAGTACTTAAGTGGGTTTAGAATGTACACTGTATCATAACAGGTTTAAGTTCTGGTTTAGGTTCATTACAAGTCACAGTAAACTCATGGAACCTGAGTGTTTGAATGACAGATCAAAGAGTAACTCACTACAGGAGAGGGACATACAACAATGGCTCTTCCTATACCAGGACCCCAAACTAAAATGGGAGATAAAATTGTTGACTGCCAGGTAAAAAAATATGCCAGGCTCCTATCCCAGTCCATGGACTGGAAATTGAGATACACTGATCTAGAGAAACATAATGCAAGTAATACTCTCTCTCTCTTTATCCTTTTTTCTCTCGCTCCACCTCTGAAAAACATGCGGTGTGCACAATCACTCACCATAAAGTATAATTCTGCCAGGTTTTTACCATTTGGAAGATCGACTGAGTTATGAGAACTTGAGAAGGAGGAGCAATCAGTTAATATATTCCAGACACATTGATAGTGGATGGGGTGGGTGATAGGATGGGGGTTTCTGCTAATGCTATGTCACTGTTATCCATGGAAGTAAACATTGATGTATTTTGTTTTGTGAAAGCAGGTTTTAGTGTCTGTGGCTGTGGTGGAGGCACGTCATTCCGCTGGGCTTAGGAGACACAAGAGGGAATGGATCATACCTCCCCAGAAACTAGATGAAAATGTAGACTACACCAAGAAAGAGTTTATCGCCAAGGTAATGACACATGACTGAGGTGCAATTGGTCGCTTGAAGAGCCATATATTTAGAGAGTTAAGCCAACTTTTAGAATTTAGAATATTGTTCTAATTCTAGATATTCAGTTATTGTTTAGATTTTCCTGATGTAATATTAATGGGGAGCTAACATGGTATAGTACCAGTCAAAAGTTTGAACACACCTAGCAGCATACCACCCTGCATCCCACTGCTGGCTTGCTCCTGAAGCTAAGCAGTGTTGGTCCTAGTCAGTCCCTAGATGGGAGACCAGATGCTGCTGGAAGTGGTGTTGGGGGGCCAGTAGGAGGCACTATTTCCTCTGGTATAACAAAGAAAATCCCAGGGCAGTGATTGGGGACATTGCCCTGTGTAGGGATGCTGTCTTGTGGATGGGATGTTAAATGGGTGTCCTGACCTTCTGTGGTCACTAAAGATCCCATGGCTCTTATTGTAAGAGTAGGTGTGTTAACCCTGGTGTCTTGGCTAAGTTCCCATTCTGGCCCACAATACCATCATGGCCACCTAATCATCCCCAGCTTACAATTGGCTTCTTCATCCACTTTCTCCTGTAACTATTCCCCAGGTCATTGCTGTAAATGAGAATGTGTTCTCAGTCAACTTAACTGGTTAAATTTAAAAACACTACTTATTCAAGGGATTTTCTTTATTTTTGAACAATTTTCTACATTGTAGAATAATAGTGAAGACATCAACACTATGAAATAACACATATGAAATCATGTAGTAACCAAAAAAAGTGTTAAACAAATCTAAAAGTATTTAATATTATAGATTCTTCAAAGTAGCCACCCTTTGCCTTGATGACAGCTTTGCACACTCTTGGTATTCTCTCAACCAGCTTCATGAGGTAGTCACCTGGAATGCATTTCAATTGACAGGTGTGCCTTGTTAAAAGTTAATTTGTGGAATTTCCTTTCTTCTTAATCCGTTTGAGCCAATCAGTTGTGTTGTGACAAGGTAGGGGTGGTATACAGAAGATAGCCCATATTATGGCAAGAACAGCTCAAGGAAGCAAAGAGAAACAACAGTCCATCATTACTTTAGGACATGAAGGTCAATCAATCCGGAAAATGGCAAGAACTATGAATGTTTCCTCAAGTGCAGTCACAAAAACCATCAAGCACTATGATGAAACTGGCTCCCAAGAGGACCGCCACAGGAAAGAAAGACCCAGAGTAACCTCTGGTGAGGATAAGTTCATTAGAGTTACCAGACTCAGAAATTGGAAATTGCAGCCCAAATAAATGCTTCACAAAGTTCAGAGGAGACTGCGTGAATCAGGCCTTCATGGTCGAATTCCTGCAAAGAAACAACTACAAAACAACACCAATAAGAAGAGACTTGCTTGGGCCAAGAAACACGAGCAATGGACATTAGACCGGTGGAAATCTGTCCTTTGGTCAGATTAGTCCAAATTTTTGATTTTTTGGTTCCTACCGCCGTGTCTTTGTGAGACGCAGAGTAGGTGAACGGATGATCTCCGCATGTGTGGTTCCCACCATGAAGCATGGAGAAGGAGGTGTGCTGGTGTGGGGGTCCTCTGCTGGTGACACTGTCAGGGATTTATTTAGAATTCAAGGCACACTGAACCAGCATGGCTGCCACAGCATTCTGCAGCGATATGCCATCCCATCTGGTTTGCTCTTAGTGGGGCTATCATTTGTTTTTCAACAGGACAATGACCCAACACACCACCAGGCTGTGTAATGGATATTTGACCAAAAAGGAGAGTGATGGAATGCTGCAACAGAGGACCTTGCCTCCACAATCACCGGACTTCTATCCAACTGAGATGGTTTGGTGTGAGTTGGACCACAGAGTGATGGAACAGCAAGAAGTGCTCAGCATATGTGGGAACTCCTTAAAGACTATTGGAAAAGCATTCCAGGTGAAGCTGGTTGAGAAAATGCCAAGATTGTGCAAAGCTGTCATTAAGGCGAAGGGTGGCTACTTTGAAGAATCTCAAATATAAAATATATTTTGATTTGTTTAACACTTTTTTGGTTACGACATGATTCCATGTGTTATTTCATAGTTTTGATGTCTTCACTATTATTTTACAATGTAGAAAATAGTAAAAATAAAAAACCCTTGAATGAGTAGGTGTGTCTAAACTTTTGACTGGTACTGTAAATGCACTATAATGCAGAAACCACATTGATCCAACTCTTTAAATACGTATCTCTCGTCTCTAGCAATGTTAATATTGCTGTCGTGTTTGTTGTATTTTGTGTTTGTGTCGACTCACCCCTCTATCTGTGTGTCTGTGTTTCAGATCCGGTCAGATTCAGACGATGGGACTGGTAATGTGCAGTACTCTCTAACTGGGGTGGGAGCTACTAAATACCCCTTCAACCTGTTCATAGTGAACCCTGACACTGGCTTTGTACGCATCACTGGTATCCTGGACCGGGAGACTATCGCCATGTACAATGTGAGTATCACACCTACAGCAGAGCCAAATAACTGAAGATATAGCACAGGTGTATTAGTACTGCCGCAATGTATGATGTCCTTTGGTTTATTTATAGATAGATAGATGTGGTGATGTTTTTTTTCTCTTCAGTTGTCAGGTACCGCTAAGTTCACTGATGGCAGTGAAGCAGAAAAGAACATTGATTTGAGGATCCAAGTTGTGGATCAAAATGATAACCCTCCTATTTTTGGTGATATTAAACCAGGAGAGGTGTATGAGCTCAGCCCAAAAGGTAAGTGTTTGGCAATAAATCAATAACTTCCCCTAGAAAAGTGGTTTGCTCTGTTTAAGAGTGTCTGCTAAATGATTCAAATGTAAAATGTTTCCAACTTCCCCTAGAAAATGGGAATGTGCCAATGCAATCCCAATGTGTGTTCTAGCTAATGACAGCATAATCTCTCATGGACAGACAACGTAACTAATAATCGAGTAGCTGGTGCAAGATTTTCATTCTGAGTTGCCAAGTTTAATGATAGCATGACAACATCCCATAAATGTTTTTTAAATGTCCTGGGGCGATGTTATTTGATGAACATTAATAGAGATATTAGTGTTGATGACAGTTTTTTTTCTGTGTCTGTAGGCACGTCCATCATGACATTGACTGCAACAGACGCTGACGAACCAGGGAATGAGAACTCTAAGATTGCCTACACCATAATTAAACAGGAGCCTCCAGGAGAGAGCATGTTCCACATCACCGATGATGGAGTACTGGAAGTTAAAAAAAACACACTGGACAGAGAGGTACATACAGCATAGTCACCCATCTTTATTTATTTTTTTCTTTCTATTTATTTTGTCTTTATTTTTACCCCATTTTCGTGATATCCAATTGGTAGTTACAGTCTTGTCCCTTCACTGCAACTCCCGTACGGACTAGGGAGAGGCGAAGGTTAAGAGCTGTTCGTCCTCGGAAACAACCCCGCCAAGCCGCACTGCTTCTTGACACACTGCGCGCTTAACCCGTAAGCCAGCCGCACCGATGTGTCAGAGGAAACACCGCACCCTTGGCGACCGTGCGTACATGCGCCCGGCCTGCCACAGGAGTCGCTAGAGCGCGATGGGACAAGGACTTCCCGGCTGCATGCGTGCTGTTTTTAATAGACAGATTGTTATTAGACACTCAGTTTATATAAATATATATAATATATATATATATATATATTTGAATCTCTTTTGTTTTCTAGGTGCAGGACTGGTACATGCTGACAGTGAAAGGTACAGATCTGAACGGTAGACCAGAGGGCAACACCGGCACCGGAACCATTAGAGTCAACATCAAGGATGTGAACGACAATCGTCCCACTCTGGAGAAAGATGAGGTATCTAGAACATTACTCCATCAGCCTGATCCCAAATCTGTATGTGCTTTAGAAAACACTCCCAAAAGCATACTCCAGCCTGATCCTAGATCTGTATAATATAAATGTTTCATTGTCTCACGTCAGATGATGACTCCATATGCACTGTTCATGGCAATGCATTGCTTTGGAATGGCACCATCTGTCGGAAGACAATGTTAATTAGTTATGCTAGTCAGAGGTGTTGACTAGCACATACACAGTTCTGGGACCAGGATAATATTACTCCCCCGCTGTATAGTATTAGGACACTAGAGGCTGATGTAGTGTCTGATACTCTTTGTGTGGTTCTGCAGTATGAGGGCAGTATTGAGGAGAACACAGAGAACGTGGAGGTGATGAGGTTCAAAGCGGAGGACATGGATATGGAGAACACTCCTAACTGGGTGGCTCAGTTTGAAATCGTCAAGGGAAACGAGGCTGGCTACTTCAGCATTGAGACAGACCCCAAGACCAACGAGGGAGTTCTGATACTCAAGAAGGTACGGCATGAGCTCTATCACACTGCACAGTCATACATTCACAGATATACTGTGTACACACACACATTTTCTCCTTTCTTTTTTTGCTGAAATGAAAGACAAGTGCCAGATCCATTTGTTTCCATGTGCCTTTTTGTTTCTTCCATCCATTAGTCTGTAGACTATGAAGACGTCAAACACCTTGAGCTGGGAATAGCCGTAGCTAACCAGGCTCCACCTTATAATGGTGAAGGAGGAGGAGGAGGAGGAGGAGGAGGAAGTGGGACAGGAGGAGGAGGAGGAGGAGGAGGAGGAGGAGGAGGTATGACAGGAGGAGGAGGTGGGACGGGAGGAGGAGGTGGGATGGGAGGAGGAGGAGGCAGTGGAGGAGGCAGCAGTGGAGGAGGCATTGGAGGAGGAGGTGGAGGATCGTGGGTTGGTGGTGGAGGTTCTACAGGGAAACCTATGAAGACCTACCCAGTGAAGATCGCTGTGAAGAACCAGCCAGAGGGGCCAAGGTTTGACCCCAAGGTCAAGGCTATCCCCATCTCAGAGGGAGGAGACTTCAACATCAACAAGGTGATCGGCTCATACCATGCCATCGACGGAGACACACTAATGCCTGCACAGAACGTCAGGTCTGTAGTCTCTCTCTCTCTCTTTCTCACTCACTCACTCACTCACTCTCTCACTCTCTCACTCTCTCTCACACACACACACACACACACACACACACACACACACACACACACTCTAGTGGTTAGAGAGTTGGACTAGTCACCAAAAGTTAAACCACTGTTCCTAGGCCGTCATTGAAAATATGAATTTGTTCTTAACTGACTTGCCTAGTTAAATAAAGGTAAAATAAACACACACACACACATGGCAATACCTAGTCTGATCTGTTGAGCTCAAATACACAAACCCTATCCGATATGCATAAGTTCATATACCAAAATATTTTCCACTATCCCTGTTTTTCCTGATGTAGGTATGCTAAGGGCTCTGACCCAGACAACTGGCTGACCGTTGATGAGTTGACTGGGGATATTAAACTCAATAAGATGCCTGACAGAGAGTCCAAGTTCCTGGTCAACGGGACATACTATGCCAAAGTTCTCTGCATGACCCAAGGTAAGCTAGTTCAGCCTCTTGGCAGTTAGCTTCTTAGACTTGACACACAACACCCTACAGTATATTGAATGTCAATGTGCCAAGGGAAGGATCTGAACCTGGGTCTCCCATGGGAGAAACCAAAATCTTAACAGTTAGTGCAATATGAAATTCCATCTTTGCCCGAGCGTGACACTGATTTGAAGCTGCACAGAGGGCTACCTCATCACATCTGCTATCTTTGTATAGGACATATGTTGCATAACATGAATAACTCAAGTTGAACTAGTTAGTCTATAGCCTTCTGTTGCATTTCTGAATGAAATGACATGATCTCTTATTACAATCTATTCTACATAGCACAAGATTATATAACATCAGTCTATATAACCCCTGAGCCTGAATCCTAACTTGTAACACTATCCATGTTCTGTGGCTCTGCTAAGCACTGAAAATAGAGAAGAGTACACTCCTGTCTCCGTATAGCCTTGTATTCTGCTCATACTCCATAATCCATGCATCAAGGCTGACCGGATGTAGCCTGTTCTCAGATCTGTTTGTGCTCTTGTAAACTCCATTGCTGTCTTTTTCGAGCCAAATATTTCATGTCATGTTTGGCATGACAATGAGTGACAGTAAAGGGGCCTGATTCACAAAACCTTCTTAACTGCCATTTTTTCCTTAACTATAGACTTGTGAAGAAAGTTCAGCAAAGTTGCTATTCCTCAATAAAGTTATTGGAAATGTTCTTGTTTTTTTTCCTATGTTTCTTCCTAAGAAAAGCATAATGTTTGAGGATTCCTTCTTGGAAATGTACTTAACTTTAGGACAGCTAAACCCTTGTCTTGAGACGAATGGATACTTTTGTAACCATTCATGTTTTCTTGCGCCAAAGACACATTTGGCTATGGGATATTTAAATGCAACAAGAAAACAAATTAAACACGCATTATCTAGCTAGCTTGTAATTAGCAATATATTACAATATTCTAGAAGTGTTAAATATTTTTATGTTGAAAGATGAGATAGAGGAATTGTGGCGAGGAACCAGTCTTGTTCAGGACATTGCAATACATCCGGGTATCTCAAGCACACCGGTAAAAACACTGAAGTTGCAGTAATTAACATTTACAGATGGCATCACTGTGCCATCTTACACCCATAACATCTTCCCTTTTATAAAATAGGACAGGAGCTGTCAATTCACTAACAAAACAAACCTAGTAATAATTTCCAACATGAACATTTTAGTTTTTTTTTTCAGGTATCAACTTCACACATTTTGATAGTCTCTTCACTTTTCCCACATTTTTTATATACCTGTCTGTCAACAATCCCTAATGGGAAAGCTACAGATACAGTATTTTGGGTGGCTGGGACAGATGCCCGCCTCGTGAAAAGAAAGGGGGTGTCTGCGAGGACTGCGTGTTCCCGCACAGGTGTGTCACCTGACTGTCTAAGGGGAGTATTGATGGGCGAGGGAGCGGCCAACCTGTGATCCCCTAGCTCTCCACCCAGTGCCTCAGGCCCCATGTGACTTGCTGGGGTTTCGTCCTTTGTCATGCGACCCCTATGACCATCAGGGTTCTGAGTAGGTGCTGGCTCAGCAATCCGAAGGTCAACACTGTTACGATGGTACAGTGATCCATTCACTTTGACCAAGTAGGAGCATGGTGCAACTTTCTGTACACAGGATTCAAGTCTACAGGGGCCTGTCTGGTCCCCTGGTAGACTTCATCCGCACTGTTTCACCCACCCTGAGCTCAGGTAAGTCTTTTGCTGATTTGTCGTAGATGAACTTGGAGACATGTCTTCTGTGACGTAGCTTCAGTGGCGCTTCTGTCACCTGTTGCTTTTAAGCGCCGTGCCATGAGGTGCTGGGCCGGGCTGCTATCCATGCCTTCTGTTGGGGTATTGCGTCACTGCAGGATTGCTTTCCAGGCATCCTTGCCCTCTCACAGAGCTTTTTTGCAGAAGTTATGTGATTTTGACCGCCGATTCCACTTTCCCATTAGCTTTTGGGTGTCGTGGCGATGACGTGATGTGCTCGAATTCCCCTTCTGCAGCGAATTTTCGGAACTCAAATCCAGAGAATTGGGGTCCATTATCTGAAATCTGGCTGGCCATAGCTGGCAAACTGAGCCTTGCAGCGTTTAATCGTTGTCTCTGTTGAGAGGTCAGGGAGGAGGTCAATCTCCCAGAAGTCTGAATAATGATCGACTACCAGCAGAAAGTCTTTGCCACTGTGCTGGAAGAGATCTAGACCTACTATCTGCCAGGGGCACATTGGTAACTCATGGGACATCATCGTCTGTCTCTTTTGCTCAATGGCATATTTATTTTAGACTGTGCATTTATTGACATAGTCTTCGATTTCACTCTGCATTCCCTGGCCAATACAGTGTGTCACATGCTTGTCTGTAACAAGACTCACCTCCGATGTGACTTGAGTGCACGAGCGCCAACATCTCAGGGCGCAGAGACCGGGGAATAACGACTCTGACCCTTGAATATTATTCCGTTTTGAACACTGAGCTCCTCTTTCACTGGCCAATATTCTCTGACGGCTCAAGCAGTTTCTTCCTTGCAGGAGGGCCAGACCATCAGAATCACAGACCACAATGCCCGGAGGTGCTCGTCCCTGTCTGTTTGCTGTCTGATTTGTATAAGGCGCTGGTCCGTAACATTGAGGTAGTCAGCCTGGTTGATGTGTTCAACATCCACTTGCACTGTTTGTAAGCTGAACACTGCGAGTTGTTCATGCATGGAGCATGTGTGTGTGTGTGTGTGTGTGCCTGATGCAGTAGCCCTGCCGAGCGTGTCACTCACATACATCTCCGGCCCTGGCTTATACACCACCTTGAGGTTGTAGCTTTGTAGGGCCAGTAACATGCTCTGCAGTTGTTTCGGGGCATTCAGGAGAGGCTTGCTGAATATAGCAATAAGGGGCTTGTGATCAGTCTGCGGTAATGTTGTCGCGCCTGTACAAGTAGTGGTAGAAGCGTTGACATGCAAACACAATGCTGAGGCACTCCTTCTCTATCTGGGCATAGTTCTGCTCTCTTGGAGTGAGTGCCCTAGAGGCGAATGCCACAGGCTGGCCCTCCTGCATGAGGCAACAGCCAAGTCCATACAGCCAAGTCCATACGGTTGTGTTAGATCAGTGGAGATCCAGGTAAAGAGCCGGACATATATCCGGCCAGTTGCCTGACTAATTCCTCTCCCTGAGATGACAGAGGACGTGGAGCGATGAGCCTTTGGAGGAGTGTGGAATTTAACACATTTCCAGGGTGCCTGTAGAAAAGCCTATGGAGTTGGTGGAATCGCCCTTTAATTCATGGCCACTTGCACAGCAAAACCAGAAATGGGTTGCCTCCCCTAACAATCTTCGTCCCTATTCCTTTGTGACAACTACTGATGGTAAAAAAGGGCTTTCTAAATCCAAAAACACTCCTTACCCCAGGACACCCTCAACAGGTGACTATCCAGGGAAATTAAGAAAAATGAGCTGTTTCTGTTTCTGAATAGATCTGATAGATTTATTAACGGGACAAACAAACAGCTGACGTTTCAGCGTAGTTGACCTTCATCGGAGCCTTGAGTAGAAAAAGGTGGAAGGCACCTATTTAATCTCATAAGGGAGTGTCACACTTGCCATGTTTTTCAAACATGTCATTTAGAGCTGTCAATAATATCAACTAGGCATGGGCTATTTAGCCAAGTATAATAAGCCTTCTAGATTCCTTCCTACATATACAGTGCATTCCACTTGAATAATTACAAAGGAAAGAGAAATAAACAAAAACATTTTTACAAAAGAAGAGAAAGAGCTGACCCCTTCACTCGACTGCGTCTAAGCAGTCCGTCCAAAGTGCCTCTCTCGGTAGCAATTTCCTCACAATATTGCCTACTCTGGTGGAGAAAGAAACTTTCTCAATTCCCCAGAATTTCAAAGTGGAGGCTTGAGCCATGGTTAGCACTCGCTTAGTGCCTCCCACCTTTTCCTACTCAAGGCTCTGATGAAGGCGAATTACGCCGAAACGTCAGCCTGTTTGTTTGTCTCGTTAATAAATCCATCAGATCTATGCAGAAACAGAGTGCTCCTTTTTCTGTATTCTCCCTGATAGTCACCTGTTCAAGTGTCCTGGGGTAAGGAATGTTTTGGGATTTACAAATCGAGCACATGATTCCGTTTGTTCAAGCTGGGCTGAAGTGCTTTTGGGTACACTTCCTTTCTATGTCTTTATAAATACATTTGATTGATTGATTAACTGACTGACTGATTGATTGTCGCACTCTTTTCCTGTTCAGACATGCCCTCTAAGACAGCCACGGGTACGGTAGCCATCCATGTGGAGGACTTGAACGACCACTGCCCCACGCTTACTAGTGACGTTCAGACCATGTGTATGACAGCCGATGCTATTACCGTGACTGCAGTGGACAAGGATGCGTTCCCCAACGGAGCCCCCTTCACCTTCACCATCATCCCAGAGGGAACAGAGGGAGTGTGGGTGGTCGAGCACCTAAACGGTGAGAGGCCTGGAGAATGGAGTTCCTACTGAGGGAATAAGATGATGATGGCACACAATAAAACCATTAGGATTATTTAGTCTAGAAAACAACAAGAGCTACACTGAGTGGTAGCATAGCCAAGCATATCATATCACATATACTGTATAATATACTATTCTACTGTATCTTAGTCACTTAATAACGTTTACATATCTTGCATTACTCATCTCATGTTTTTACTGTATTCTATACTATTCTACGGTATCTAAATTACTTAATGTTTACATATTTGGTATTACGCATCTCATGTATATACTGTTTTCTATGCTATTCTACTGTGTCTTAGACCGTTCCACTCTGACATTGCCCCATCCATATGTGTATAGTCTTAAGTCATTCCTACTTAGATTTGTGTGTATTGGGTATATGTTGTGTAATTTGTTAGATATTACTGCACTGTCGGAGCTAGAAGCACAAGCATTTCGCTACACCCGCAATAACATCTGCTAATCACGTGTATGTGACCAATACAATTTGATTTGACAGATTTGCCTATTTCCTTAGTCATAGAGATGAGGAAGGAAAGTGATACGTCCATGTTGTGGTCCCAATCCCCAGACAGATGTAGTATATCTATCTGACAACCTGTCTCATGTCTGACTGTGTTTGTGTCTAACCTCTGACCCTACAGACACCTCGACCATCCTGAAGTCCCAAAAGGATTTGTGGCCGGGCTCCTATGCAGTTGCCATGGAGATCCGCGACCGGCAGGGGCACGCGTGTCCTGACCTGCAGAAGCTAAAGGTAGATGTCTGCACGTGTGCGGACAAAGGGAAGGCGTGCGCGACGCGAGGAGCTAAGGGCTCTACTGGGGCAGTTCTAGGGCCTGCAGCAATTGGACTGCTCTTCCTGGGTCTGCTGACGCTACTGCGTGAGTATGATGTCATCATCTAGAAGAAAAAAAGGCAGGACGCATTCAGGATTTGCAGTGAAACAAGGGAAATGTATTGCATATTTTCAGGACAAATCTTTTGACCAACTGGGTTCATCAATGTCTACAATAGTGAGAAAATCAAAGTCATCATTGTGACATGGTTAGATCTAGAGTTAGTCATCGAGGGGATGGGGATTGCCTGAGCAAGGCGCAGATTCACTGATCTTGATTATATAATGAGAAGATAATTCTTACTAAGCAGTAATTCTGCTTAGAGCCCTGCTCAGCCAGGCCGATCCTCTTAAATATTCTGGTACCATAGAGATAGATAGGTGACTCATCTTTATATCTGTGCCATTATAGCGTCTGTGACAGCATGGGCAGCACCATTGAAGCTGCAGCCCATAGAAATCCCCACCCAGTTGACTACTTTAAAATGGCCAAAGCATGGTGGAAGCCCTTAATGGCAATGTCCATGCTAAAATGGGTCAGATCTATGATGAATCCTCTATCTATTTCTATGGCTGGTACACTAAACTCTTCCCATAGTCCCTCCTCTCTGACACAGCTCTGAACTGATCTGTCTTTAAACAATCCCAGTTTTAGTTGAGGAGACAAGAGAGCCATATCACTAAGTCATCTATTGAGCCATTTAAGACTGAATTTCCTACAGAATGCCTAATCAAACATCATTGCCTGAACTTGATTGATATTTATGTCAGAGCAAGTCTGAGTCGACACCTGAAATATACTGATCAAAAATATAAACGCAACATGTAAAGTGTTGGTCCCATGTTTCATGAGCTGAAATACAAGATCCCAGAAAAGTTCCGTATGCACAAAAAACTATTTATCTCAAATTTTGTGCACAAATTCGTTTTCATCCCTGTGTGTGACGATTTCTCCTTTGCCAAGATAATCCATCCACCTGACAGATGTAGCATATCAAGAATCTGGTTAAACAGCATGATCATTACACCTTGTGCTGGGGAAAATAAAAGGCCACTTAAAATGTGCAGTTTTGTCACACAACACAATGCCACAGGGGGGTTGCTGAGGAGTATTTGTGTCTTTAATAAAGCCCTTTTGTGAGGAAAAACTCATTCTGATTGGCTGGGCCCTGGCTCCCGAATGGGTGGGCCTGGCTCCCAAGTGGGTAGACCAATGCCCTCCCTGTCCCACCCATGTCTGTGCCCCTTTAACTAAATCATACGGTATAAACAAAAAAGTAGTTGGTCTCCTGCCACACTTGTAAATCTTGTACTGTGAGTGGATTTACATTTACTATATTACATCTAGTCTATGAGACCAGGCTGTGATTACGGCTCATCCTAAATGAATCATGAATAATTATGAGTTAGAAAGTTATAGACTCACAAATATCATACCCCCAAGACATGCTAACCTCGCACCATTACAATTACAGGGGAGGTTAGCATTTTTGGGGAGGTATGATATTTATGCCGCTGTAGCTTTCTCACTCATCATTATTCACAATTAATTCAGGATTATCCGTAATCATGGTAGTATCCACATTAATAGAGAAGTGTTTAGAAACATATTCTAGTTTCATTTACTCCAAAATAACACAATACATTATTTACCATTAATTTCTATTGGGCACAAAATAATCTGAAACGCAACCAAAACAAACAGAAAATGCATCCAACAATGTGTAGAGTCACAAGCTTGTTGTAGTCATTGCGTGCTATGAATATGGGACCACCAAATACATAACTTTTTACTACTTTAATACACATAAGTACATTTGTCCCAATACTTTTGGTCCCCTAAAATGGGTGGGCTTTGGTCAAAAAGTGCTAGAATTTCTAAACAGTTCACCCGTCAAATCTATAGGGCTGGAGTACATAGGCAAAACAACAAATGTATCGCTGTCCCAATACTTTTGGAGCTCACTGTATGGTCAACATCAGCCCTACTCTTGCTTTCTTGCTTATGCCGTATAATGGCAGGGCATAGCTCTGTCATAGCTCTCAGTTTTTAATTGAAGCTGCTACTCTTATGTTTTGTCTAACCCCCCTCATGGTTCTGTCTCCATAGTAATCCCTCTCCTGCTGTTGTTCTGTACGTGTGGGGGTGCCGGAGGTCTTCCTGGGGGCTTCACTGAGATGCCCTTTGACGCCAAGGCACAACTTATATCCTACCACACTGAGGGACAGGGGGAGAACACGGTAAGAAGGGGAAAGAAGGGTGTGTGTGCATGCGGGGTCACAGATAATCTTTTGTGTGAATGATTCCACTATGGTAGTATGTTTCTCGTTGGGGTTAATGGTCCAAGATGTCACAGCAATATTTTTTTGGACCCCTGACCTCTTACAGGAAGTACCTCTGCTGAACGCACCAGTTCAGGTCGACACAGGAAGGGTCAAAATGGTCAATGCGGAAACCATTGCAGCAACGGCCGGAGGGGCGGGGCTAATGATAGGTGGTGGTCAGTTCCAGAACTCCTCTTCCACGATGGGTGGTGGATTCTACCAATCAGACGGCCTTATGGATATTGGATATAATAATGGAGGAGAGATAATCGGCCATGGGAATGGAGGGGGCTTTTATTCTGAGTATGAGAGCAGAGAAGGAGGAGGAGCCTATGAAGGCATCGCCCTGCCTGATCACTACCTGGAGGAATACTACTCTCAGGTAAGGAGGCAGAAAATAGATCTGTCAGGTCAGTAGATTGTGAATCAACATGGAGTAGAGAGCACAAATAGAAATACAGTGTCCATATATGAACGGTTGTGTGTATATTTAACTGGTTTAACTGTCCCTGGTTGGTTGTTTAGCAACAAAACCGACATATGTGCAATTATGGGACAAAACAGACGGGGTTGGGTTAGATTGTTGACAATATGTAAACTATATTTAATCTCCAAATGTTTATTGAAAACATAAATACATTTGCACAATGAGCACTTGATGTCTGGCAAATACATCATTGCTGTTGTTGGTTAGCTAGCTAGCGTATTTTTTGCCATATTAGCATTGACATGAAATCAGTCAAAACACCTCAAAACAAAACGTATCAGAAACAAGCTGTAACTAGTCACTTACGATTCCCCTCATGGCAGTTTCTTGTCATCGTTGGTAGCTATCTGGCCATCCAGAATCACAACAACTCATGGACTTCTGACCCATTGAAGTGGGCACATAATTTCCGTGACCTTGTCAGCTAACCCATCTATATACACTGAATGTATGGACACTGCTTCTACACCTGCATTGCTTGCTGTTTGGGGTTTTAGGCTGGGTTTCTGTACAGTACTTTGAGATATCAGCTGATGTAAGAAGGGCTATATAAATACATTTGATTTGATATAATGAATGGTGGCAGGCGGTAGAATTAATTGATGTGTCTGTATTGTAACATATGTCTGTGTGGGTCTGTGTTGTATTTTCAGAAAGCTCACTGTGCAGCTGAAAACCACATCCAGAAGGACAGTATGTTGGTGTATGACTACGAGGGCCAGGGCTCTGCTGTGGGCTCGGTGGGATGCTGCAGCCTCCTGGAATCTGACAACGACCTCCAGTTCCTCAATGACCTAGGGCCAAAGTTCAAGACCCTGGCCGAGGTGTGCCGCGGAGAGAGGTTCCAAACTGTCTCTGCGCCCCTGCCACCCAGACCCATCATCTCCATGCCAACAGCAGCCAGCAGTGTGACGACCAATGTGGCGTCCAGACTGGTTTCCGCCGCCCCAGTCCCAGCCCCAGCACCAGACCCAGCACCAGCCCCAGCCCCAGCACCGCCCCCTGCCCCGGCCCAGGTGACACACGTTGAGAGGGCTGTGGTGAGGGAGTCAGATCGTTTGTCTACTCTGAGGCAGGACATGGTGGGAGGAAGCCAGGGCCAGACCTTCCTACTGCAGCAACAGCCTATGTACTACACCACCATGCAGCCTATGATGCAGCCCGTGGTGCAGCAGATGCACTATGTAGTGGAGCAACAGGTTCCCAACATACAGGGCATGATAATGGTCAACGGGCCTCCGTCAGGCTCGGCCCAGGGCCTAGTGCTGCAAGGGCAACAGGTGGTGACCGGTAACCAGGCTCAGGGCACGCTTGGCAGGGGAGAGGGAGGCCTGATGCATATGGGGAACATGTCTGGTTCTCAGGGTATGATGGTGGTGGATGGGCCGGTGATGCAGGGGGGGCAGATGCTCCAAGGGGGGCAAATGCTGCAAGGGGGGCAGGTTTTTCAGGGAGGGCAAGTTCTTCAGGGGGGGCAGTTGGTACAAGGGGGTCAGGTCCTTCAGGGGGGTCAGGCCTGGCTGCAGCAGAGTAGCTCCCTGCAGCGAGGGGGCTTATCAGGGTCACAGAGCATGCTGGTGATGGAGGGACAGGGGGTATCAGCGGAGGTAGTGGGGTGCAGAAAGGCCAGGGAGGGGTGTTAGGGTTCTCCCAGGGGTCCATGCAGAGGAACGGCCTCTCTGGCTCACACAGTGTCCTCTACACCACAGAGCAGTCCAGCGCAGGCTCACAGAGCGGCATTGTAGGATTGAACGGGTCCTCCAGCAAGGTCAGCGTAGGCCCCGCATCCTCCTCCCGCAAGGCGGTGATAGAGAAAAGAGTTGTGACCAACCAGAGCACTAGTAAATAAGGTCTCGACAGATAATATAATACTATAAACACAAGACACATTAAATGCCACTGAAGTTATTTATGGATGGAAATGTCACCACCTTGAAAGTTTTGATTTCAATTCAGTGGTCAAGATGGGGGTATTTTTTTGTCCCTGTAAAGCATATCATTCTTAGATGTATAGTGGGTTTTAGAATGAGAAAGTGTTAGATTGTTGTTTAAAAAATGTGGCAGTGGGCAAGTGTAAATGTGCAGGTTCAGAATATTTTACAGATTTTAACCTTGTGTCTGCTTGCACAGCGAATTCTATCAGCCAGGCCTATAAAGCATCCCACCTTAGTTCGATCATGCAGTGTGTGCATGTGTGTTTTCATGTGAGTGCGATTCAGCTTCCATCTGAAGTAATGAACTATAAAAAATAATGAACTAATCAACTATATATGCATTGAGCTTGTCTGATGCTATAAGCACACTGTTTGATTAAATTAACACAAATGCCTAAAGAGGGAACTAGGGATAAAGATAACCAGAATTATTTTCTTTTTTTGCCTGTCCCTACCATCCTCCTCCCGCTCCTACTGGCCTTCGCAAATTCTGATGTTACTGTCCTGAACTTGCCAGGAATAGGCTACACAAGGGGTCAGCAAACTTTCTCATGTGGAATTCAAATTTATCCTACCATTTCTACTGATTTGTGTGCCAGTTATGATTTTCATATGCACATTTTTGTGTAGCAGTTTTCATTAATAATAACATCTTTGTATCTTAAAAAAATTATATCTAAATGAAAATGATACAAACCTAAAAAGTTACTTCTATTGCCATTGCTAACTATGTAAAAAGAGCCTATGAAGCCAACAAATAAAAAACATTGCAGCCTGCAGGTAGAAAATATCCTGATAAAAATAAATATCCCATAAATCACATTGGCTACACATGACCTGTCTGCAACGAACTTGAAACATTGTATCAACTATTAACTTGGGTCTGGCCTGAAGAACCTTGCCACATTGTATAAAATATTGGGCCCTCAAGACTTTTGCGAGCCAATGAGACACACCTGTAGGCTATTTGTGCAAGGGATAAGAAGTAATCAGGTAGGCCTATTTTTACGATGTTTCCACTGATCAGAGCATGACATTTTTCCCTTTCACACTGAGTGTTTATCAAAGGTAGAGAGCTGGAAAGATTTTTCAAATACATTGATGAACTATTGTCATTCTCAATGGATGTAAAAACAGACTTTGTTTGCTTGCTGTTGTTTGAGGTGAAGAAAAATTTCTTTGAGAAGCTCCAAAGGTCATTAGTGGTGGTGTGTTAAGCCAAACAGAAATGCTATCAGATCCCCAAATGGGCACATTTATATGCCTACATGTGCCTGCAGGCCAGGTAGCCTATAGGCCTACTTATATGGTTAATCAAGTGCGCGTCCTTACTCAACATTGACAGGAGCGCTCCAAACAAAAGACAATGACTAAATTGACAAAACTCATAAATATAATTAAATTAACCAGAACTGGTTTCTCACAAGTGTAGCATAGGTTGTTCGCTCTGCAAACAACATGACCACTCTGACAATGACAAAGGTAAAATACTGGAATTATATTGAATGCATTAACACACATTACCGTAACCAAAAAAACATTGTAGATTAGAAATTATAGGAATTAACTGGATGTACTACTGGTGATATATGTAATGGGGAATTGATAGACACTAAAAATCAGGCGCCAACAATTCACACTATGAAGTTATGAAACAATGAATGTGCACAAATTGGCGGGAGAGAGGGTGTTCTGGAGAGAGAAGTGCATTGTGAAGCCACATGCCCCTTCTTCTTGGACTGTGCCGTCCCCGCGACCTCTGTAATGGATTAGTTCACTGAGATGGCCGCGAATAAGACAGGCATGTCCTGTGCCATAAAAATATATATTTGCTACTGCTCAACTAAAAAAAGCCTTGGTCGACCAACAGCCTATCTAGCAAACATTCAACCAGTCAAATAATTGGGGTCAACCCTAATTTCTGTTGATTAGCATCAAGGATCAACCTGATTTTGATTAGGAGCACTGTATTGAGTATTGAGCACTTCTTTACAGGCGAAACAAATCTAAAGCTTTTTTGTTTTTCTATTGGCTGTTAGTGTGAGTTTGTCATCCACAGAGGTGTGATTGCTGTTATTTTATGTGAACATCTCCACCCACGTCTCCCTGAGACAGGCTCTCAGCCCCCCACCACACGCGCATGAAGGCACACTTACACACACACACCTCCTCTTCAGTCTGTGGGACTTGTCCATGCACACCAAGAGCATGTTAGACTGTACATTTCCATACCAACCCTGACATCTTGTCCAGTCAGTGTAAGATTCTGCACCTTGTTGGCATCTTATACCTGGAACCTGCTAGTCCCGCTGAGCAGGGCTCTGAGCAAGCCTCACATAGGACAGAAGTGGATGAGCTATAGCCAATAGGCAAAGAGATACAACAGAAGTGGATGAGCTATAGCCAATAGGCAAAGAGATACAACAGAAGTGGATGAGCTATAGCCAATAGGCAAAGAGATACAACAGAAGTGGCTGAGCTATAAACTATATATTCTACACCCATCTCTGGCATACACATCCATGTTTGTTATTTCAGTGATTAGACAGGTTTGTTTAGATATTCTTTTTCTGTCTCTGCTTGTATTGTATTGTAACTATTTGATGGTTTTGTTTGATCTGAATTTAACGTATACGTCATTAATTGGACTTTCTAAAAGCAGCAAGCATGTTCTCAGAGCTTGAAGCATGAAGAATGTGCTTCCATTTTTCAGTCTTAAGCTCAAAACATGAAGTTGGAGTTTGTCAACGTAATAATACTGCGATTGTCACACAGTTTTTCTCACGTAACTGTTGGGTGCTCATTCTGAAACAAAGTATAATAGCTATGCCCCAAAGCTTTTAATTTGATCCAGGTTTGATTGAATCTATACTTGTAGTTGCATCAGTTATAGTACTTAAGGATGGGTCTTAGTATTTTTATGTTGTTTGTGTTTTTGTGTACAAATATTCTCATATTTTTATGTAACTTTTTTTATACCTTGTTGTGTTTGTGTATGCACTCAGACTGTTACCTAAACATGGATTTATCCAATCAATGTCTATTTTGTTTTTAACAAGAATGGGAAGAGGGGGAAATTATTACCACATGTCTAAGATTATCTAATAATTCTCAAAGTACCAGGGGAACATTGTATAGTTTATTTTATGTTACTCTTCTGTTAAATGCACTGGTATGTATTTTGTCAAACGCTGGGTATATCTGAAAACAGTTTTTCTTAGGCGTGTTTGTTCCAGAGAAAGTTTGGCAAAAAGGAGAGGACTGCGATAAAGAACTATTGCTGTATTGCACAAGAAGATACAAACTACTGACCTCCTGCACAGTCACTGTCTTTGTTGTCTGTCTGATCTCAGATTTCATCAACAAAATGTCATCGAGCCAAAGTTTCATGTCAACTGTATTTAGAGATCAAAGTCAGTTTGGTTATTTAGACTGAAGTTAGGAGTGTCCAATACATTAATTATATACAGCACTTTTGAAGCAAGTCTATTATATAAATAACAATTATAGTACGCTATCCCTTAAGGTTTTGACATGAGTCACAGTTCAATCAGGCTTTTATCTCCTGAAACGTCTCTGGAACACTCACTCTTAAGTAATGTTTCTATTTTGGTTTGTAAAAGAGACATTATTTTAAATGTTACAGCTTCAATAAAGCTCCTCTTTTGTTATTCCTGATGCCGTCGACTAGCCTTTTTGACCAAAGTCATCTATGATCTCTCTCTTGTGAACTTTTTAATTTAACACTCAAGGCTCAGCTTTGAGGAATGAGGTCTATCAGGACAGGGCATGCTCAGGCAGTATACTGCCACAAACACAAACCAAGTGCGAGTCTCTCCAAGTCTGCAGTTAGAGAAACAGGTTTGGTTTTCTCTGTTTGTCCCCATTGTCTCTGTGACATTCCTGTAGAAGTTCAAGTTACATAATTAATATGTTGTGGGTAGCTTCGCATCTATCAACAGTTTTCTTGGCACTTGTTCAACAATTATGGGTTCCATGTGAATTTCTTCTCTTATGCACTTTTTAATCTGGTCGTTTAATTCTACAGAACCCTCAGGTTTCTTTGATCTCTGTTTATCCTATTTTCTCTGTGGCATTTCTAGTGAAGTTCAAGTCAGATCATTAACATATTGTACACAAAAAAACAGCCTTCTTCCACCTCAGAAACGACTCAGACCCTCTCTCTTTGACCGCACTGCTGAAATTCTGTTTACTCACACCCCACTGCTGAAATTCTATTTACTCACACCCCACTGTTGAAATTCTATTTACTCACACCCCACTGCTGAAATTCTATTTACTCACACCCCACTGCTGAAATTCACGCCTTTGTTTTATCACACCTGGACTACTGCAGCGCCATTCTCTACGGACTCCCTGTCAAAACACTGGACAGAGCTGTACAAAACTCAGCTGCCCGAGTCCTCACACACACCAGACCTTGGGACCACATCACCCCCACCTCACCACATCCCTTCTCCTCCTGGCACCTTTTTATACTATTTACCCCTTTTTTAAATCCAAAATGAATGTGAAGGCAGCTTACACAAGGGCCTTCTTTATAAACACACAGAGAGAGAAACGCACGCAACGGAGACATTGGAAAGGCATTCAAAGAGACTCCAGAAAGCGGTCTTAAATCTTAAAAAGGATACAAAAAGGGTGGTACAACGAGAGGGAGAAAGAGAGACAGAGAGAGCGGGAGGGAGAGAGAAGAAAGAGAGAGAGGGAGGGGGTGAGGCAGCCATGTATAAGAAATAGAGAGAATACAAAGGGGAGGTGGGACTGAGAGGATTTAGTGAAAAGAAGATATGACTGAGAGGGTGTTCTCAGTTGGGTTTTTACCTCAGTCTGTACAGATTGTATGCTGCTGGGGAGCTGTACTGCATTGGCTTCATACCTACCTGTAAGCACTACTGCAACATCTCTGCCTCTGAACCCTACTCATCCAGAGCAGACACTCATAACTATCTAACCACGACCAATACACATTCCACACAAGGATAGACAGACAAGACACATAGTGGATGGGCTGCAGCAAGAGCAGTAGCAGAGCAGTAGAACAGAACACAGCCGTTAGCCGTTTGCTAGGTTTACAACCACCTGTGTTATCCTGTCCTTGTCTTCTCTACCTGCCAGGTGTACCAGCGGCGGCCAGTGAAGGTGTGGATCTGGCAAACCTAAGATGGCTCACCTACCAGCTGTCACTCTGTTACTGGGTCTCTGTTGTGATGAGTTCACAGAGTTGTGTGTGTTGCTACTTTCTACCTAAGGCTGCATCTCTATTTGTTTACTGTCAAAATAAAAATAAAGAGGGTGTAAGGTCCAGGGTGTGCGTAAACAGATTCATATTCTATCATTATTTCAGAGTATGTTACAGTCGTTGGACTCAAATGCAAGAACAGACAGAGAGGAGCGACAATGCTGTATTAAGATCAGGGTCCCTGAATAAGTCACTTAAATTGAGTACTGATAACTTGAGCCAGTGTTGAAGGACCAGTGTCAACTCAAACCGTTTAATTTGATTTAGGACAGAACCCAATTTCTTGCTTGTAAATGTCATTGTGTGTCATGACTGAGGCCCATATTGAGTCCACTTTATTTGACCCTATATTGCTGAGTTAGTTATCATACAGGATTTAATTCTAACATTTTCAGAGCAAAGTTGTCACTTTTGTCATACTTCTGTATTTTTCAGATGTCCTGTTGATGGCTTATTGAACAGAACGCAACCCTTTGTTGTTTGTGTGTGGCTTAAATCAGCCTAAATCTAGTGTCTTCCCACTGGGCACAGACATCAGTTCAACATCTAGTTTTGATTTACATTTGGTTGAGTTGTCAACTAACGTGAATTCAATGTAAAATCAACAAAACATTTCACCATGTTATTGGAGTTAGCTTAAAAGTTGGAAAAAAATACAAAATGCCCTTATGTTGATGACTTTTTGCAAATCCAATTATTTTTCCACGTACATTTTTGGGGTTGAAACGACATGGAAACAACATCAATTCAACCAGTTTTTGCCCAGTGGGAGGTTACTTTGGAGTTGCTAGCATGTGTCTTACGGTCAGTGACAGGGAAGGGGACAACAGCAATTCAACTGTTTGTCAGTGGCAGAACAAATTCAACTCAAGCAAAGACTAGCTTGTTTTGACAGTATAGCCTAGCTAACTAGCTGATTCCTCTAGCCTACATTAGCAATGAACAGATGATACAGCCCACCCCAATTCTAGCAAAGATACTTAACTCCCTTTCATATTTGGTTGTAGCGTGATTTAGTGTAGCTTAGCCTACAATGTGTGATGTATTTTTGCAGAAAATTAAGGCCTTTGTTCAAACAAATCATGGAGAATTTGGCTACAGGAGCAGTAGAAAATGATAAATGGAATTTTCACTTTGAGCACGTGCCCCACCCAAGGGCTGTGTATGGCCCTGCATCCATGGCATCTGTGTCTGGATAAAAGTGGGTATATTCAGTGACTAGCATATTCAGTGACCCTTACATTCAGAAGGATAAGATTTAGTGGCAAAACTGATAGTGTAAAAAACAAAGAAATAATAAAAATAATAAGACAAAGAACATTTGGTTCTTTGCCCCTTTCCAGCAACTGAGTTAGGAAGGACACCTGCATTTTTGTAGTGACTGGGTGTATTGATACACCATCCAAAGCCTAATTAATAACTTCACCATGCTTAAATGGATATTCAGTGAATTATTTCTTATTTTTATCTATCTACAATAGGAGCCCTTCTTTGCGAGGCATTGGAAAACCTGCCAGGTCTTTGTGCTTGAGTCTGTGTTTAAAATGCACTTCGACTGTGAGCCATATGTTGTTGTTAAATCATTATTACTGATGTGATGTCCACATAAACATTGTGTATTTTTCTTCTGTAAATGAAAGTTTAACTTTGTCATCCTCTAACAACTGCATTAATCACCATAGAGAGAGAGAGAGAGAGAGAGAGAGAGAGAGAGAGAGAGATATGCAAGTTGAGCCCCACCCTCTTCAACATACAATATAGGTCAAAAGTTTGGACACCTACTCATTCCAGGGTATTTCTTCATTTTTACAATTTTCTATATTGTAGAATAATAGTGAAGACATCAAAACTATAAAATAACACATATGGAATCATGTAGTAACCAAAAAACCTGTTAAACAAATCAAATATATTTTATCTTTGATATTCTTTATAGTAGCCACCCTTTTCCTTGGTGACGGCTTTGCACACTCTTGGCATTCTTTCAACCAGCTTCCTGGAATACATTTCAATTAAAAGGTGTGCCTTTTAATTTGTGGAGTTTGTTTCCTTCTTAATGTGTTTGAGCCTATCAGTTGTGTTGTAGGGGTGGTATACAGAAGATAGCCCTATTTGGTAAAAGACCAAGTACATATTATGGCAAGAACAGCTCAAATAAGCAAAGAGAAATGACAGTCCATCATTACTTTAAGACATGAAGGTCAGTCAATCTGGAAAAATTCAAGAACTTTGAAAGTTTCTTCAAGTGCATTTGGAAAAACCATCAAGCGCTATGATGAAACTGTCTCTCATGAGGACCACCACAGGAAAGGAAGACCCAGAGTTACCTCTGCTGCAGATGATAAGTTCCTTAGACTTACCAGCCTCAGAAATTGCAGCCCAAATAAATGCTTCACAGATTTCAAGTAAGAGACACAACTCAACTTCAACTGTTCAGAGGAGACTGCGTGAATCAGGCATTCGTGGTTGAATTTCTGCAAAGAAAGAGAGCGAGAGGGAGAGATTACGAGGGAAAATGAGAGCGAGAGAGACACATTTGACCCCAATAACTAAAGTGGGATATGCGTCAACAGCAACCTTGGGAAAATCTAATACATTATCATTAACAGCAGACTCGTACATTTCCTCAATGAAAACAATGTACTGAGCAAATGTCAAATAGACTTTTTACCAAATTACCATACGACAGACCACGTATTCACCCTGCATACCCTAATTGACAAACAAACCAACCAAAACAGAGGCAAAGTCTTCTCATGCTTTGTTGATTTCAAAAAAGCTTTCGACTCAATTTGGCACGAGGGCTTGCTATACAAAAAAAGTGAAACATCGCCTTTGATCATATTTCAATTAAAAATGTACATCACCAGGGTACAAAGATTATCTTAGGGTCATTTTTCATTTACACACAACAAAAGACACAAAGGCACACACACACACACACACACACACACATACACACACAAGAAATTGAGATTATGTGTGCTACTGATTGAACTCAGCCAGCAGCTCTTGAAAAGGAAGATAGTTGGCACAGTTAGAAAGAACAAGCCTGAGCTCCCCCTGCACTCCTCACAACAAGGGGGAGAGAGGCTTTCTCATCAAAGTTTGCCTTTACCCCCTCACCACTCTAGTTTCTTACCTCCCAAAGAGGAACAAGAATGTGGTCCTCCTGAGCACACTGCACAAAGCTGAGATCAGTGATCATGAGGACAGGAAGCCAGCCATCATCCTGGACTACAATCACAACAAAGGAGGTGTGGACAACCTGGACAAGGTGATTGGAACTTACAGCTGCAGGAGGATGACTGCCCGCTGGCCCCTGGTCATCTTCCATAACATCATTGATGTGTCCTCAATACATGCCTTTGTGATATGGAACAAGATCAACCCTACCTGGATGGCTGATAAACGGAACAAGAGAAGTGTGTTCCTGGAGCAGCTGGGAAAGGCACTTGTAACCCCACACACTCAAAGAAGGGAGCACCTCCCCTGCACAGCAGCCTCTGCAGCGCTTGTGAAAGCTGTTCAGGGGGCTGAATCTTGTCCTGATCCACCTGAGGCTGCAGCTGGGGCAGGCAAGAGGAGGAGATGCCAATTCTGCCCCCCAAAGAACTGTAAAACAAATACTATGTGCTGCACATGTGAGAAATACATCTGCAAAGTCCAAGCACACACTTGCATACTGTCCTACACGTGCTAATTAGAGTTGAATAATTTATGTTCTTCACATTTTTGTTTTGTATCCATCTTATTTTATGCATATGTATTGTTGTGGTTTATACAACTTGTGGGTGGTTAAATGGTTTTAAAAAATGTATAAAAATTTGAGAAGACTAGTATTTTGTAGTTGAAATCCTAATTGTATATTATATAAGAATTTAACACTGTTTCCAAAAAAGTTCAAGACTGTTATTGTTTCCCTTCAATAAAATGCATTCAAAACTACTTTCTGCACATTTCTGCTACTTTCTTAGGCTACACAAGTGCTATCTCTTGCTAAAAAAAGTATGTTTACACCTATACAGTACCTTTAGCAATAATAATAATAATAATAATAAACCTCTACTTTAGTAAAGAAAACAATGATGACACGTGTGTTGTAATAAAAACGAGTGGTGTCCACTGATCAGTCTTTCTGCAAAGTGAAGAGGAAAAACCCAGATATTCACAATGTTTGTCATGAATGACAGGTTGTTTCTTCATGCAAAATAGATTTGGGTTAAACAAGGGTTAAACAAATGTGGTTTCTACTGATGATTGAGATGTACAAATTATGGCATAACGGAACGATGAGTGGATAAGAGGCATTCCGACATTAATAAGCGAGCTACAGTAAGATGGACGTAGTCAATATAACTATGTGTTCAGCACTTTTGAAATGTACAGCGACAGAATGCAGAACATGGTCTGCTCTTACAGTATTTTCCATTGTACACCAAGTCAGAACCGTAAGATAATTAAAGGGGTATATAAGCAGACAATGAAACCTCTTACAATATCAGATGATGACATTTCTCAAAAACAGGTTATAGGCTACATGTGCAGCATCACCGAGTCAGAACAGTAATGTGACATTAAGAGGTGAAAATAGACCAAATTATTAGGGTGATGCACATGGGCTACTAACAGCTTACTACACAACATACGTAGTGTATTACTTTCTTAGCTATAGTATACATATCTCCCTTGCATACTACATAATTTATGCAGCACCATACAAGACATTTTTGGATTCACCTTGGCTTGTGATGTGCTCACTTTAACATGGCGCGGTGGTCCTTTGTGGGCAAATTTTGTCATAAAACTTTGTCATCAAAGTCTGGCATTCTCTGGATTTATGGTGGGAACTCGGAAAAGAAAAACACCGCCACAGTAATCTCCTTTTATGAACTTTGGACATGCATTGGTGGTACCCAACTCGCTAATTACAATCAGGTCGCTAATGGCCTGGTACTCAGGGCTCTATTGTCCCTCTAACCACTCTGACATCAACGCAAATGCATCAAACACTAATCATCTAAACAGTATCGTGCTTTTAAAGCTCACCTCATTGTGATGAAGAAAGAAGTTCAACAACAGGTTGAAACTGAGTGGAAAACATGGTCATTGTGGATGTTGTTTCAAAGCCTAACACAACGAAAATGGACAGCGATTTCTAAGGTGATGATTAATTCAAAACACCATACACATATTAGAGCTTATGCATAGGCCTATATATGTGCCCAAACTCGGGGGGGAGGGGAAATATTAAAATAATGATTGTGCCGTTATACAATACATAGCCTACCTCATACAACTGATTTAAGATGTCTTTGGTACATATTGGTCTAGCCTATACTCCATAAATAAACAAATTCTAGAAATTGCCTTTGAGTGTGGACTATTATTATGCATACTGGCGGACTGGTTACCTATTGCTACACTCCAATTGTTCTATCCATGAGTCTGGGAGAGAATATATAGGCCTAGGCAATGCTGTTGGTCAATTGATTGGCTTACAAAGTTAATTTTGAATAGCCTAGTAATAAGGCATTTACGTGAAGGAGCCAATGATAGACCAGGAAGTATTTACATTTGGCCTCATTGCTATAGACCAGCGTCACCCAAACACGGTCCTGGGGACCCAAAGCGGTGCACATTTTGGTTTTGGGTCAACTCATCATCAGCTGTGTTGTGCCAGAGCAAAAAAACTAAAATGTGCACCCCTTGGCGTACCCAGGACCGAATTGGGAAATGTTGCTAAACACCAGCGTGCCTTTGTCACTGCATGTCTATATTGTGCACCTAGCCCCTAACCTTAACTCTTAACCCTTAAACAGAATATTTTTCAATCTGTCTACAGAGATAGAGTTCTTACATTCTGACTGTCCAAGGATCTGATATGGATGGGGCACCTGGAGGCAACACAGGGACAGCCATCGTGCACATAAACATGCTGGACATCAATGACAATATCCCCACATTGGAGAAGAATGAGGTGAAAACTGCAGCTGTAGTATTTTAACATATTATTCAAATCAGTACCTATATGCCACACAAAACCACACAGAGAGTATTTGCAAAAGTATGAGTGGACAGGTTGGTTTATCTGCATAGATGTGCATTACATCTTTATAACCATTACTGGTGTGTGAGATTATTCTGAGATTATTAATATAATTTTTAGAACTGTATATCTGTCCTGTATGTGTAGTACCCTGTCAGTAAGGTGAACACAGCCAACATGGAGGTGGTAAGGATCTAGGCGTTAGATCCAGAACTGAAGAAGACAGATAAATGTCAGGCTATGTTTGAGATCGTCAAGGGCAATGAGGATAGCGTCTTCGCCATTGAGACAGACCCCAAGACCAACAAGGGAGTTCTGATGCTCCTTAAGGTAGGAGATGATTCTGTCAGTATAGTGACACACAGGTTAATGAAAACAGTGTAAATTATGCTTTTCATTCATTAAGAAGAATCTCTCTAAGCTATTGTAGGATAGTAAATACTTCCACCTACTGGAGAAATGGTAATGTCACAATAGTTCATGTTAAATAACGGAAGTGAAGATATGTGTTGTTATGGTCAGACTGGCTAGCTGTTACGGTCCGACTGGATCATTTAGCAATTTGATTTAGAATTTTAGGACCCCTTTATGTATCCCAAAAATACACTTTAAAAGTATGTGATAAAATATTGAATTTGTCCTTTACTACTATAGCCCATATAACAACATTCATAAATGTCAAAATCCCATTAAAAAATGGTTTTGAAGTGTCTGTCCTATATCTAGGAGATATGAGAAAGCTCGGGAAATATATATTTTTACACATATTTAACCCCATATTTTTGACCATTCGGACGCTTCAGACATCTTTGCGAGAAGACCGATTTTCGGGATGTCTTATACTGTAGTCTGACAACACCGCTGTATCTCACCCACCTTCCACAGCCGACATAGGCGGATGTGGTGGATTGATAGGGATTTTTGTATTGTGTTACTTAAATTGATGCACGGATGAGTCAATAGACTCTTAAGGATTACTGTACAATAATGTCAGGCTTGTCATAACTAACCAGTCATCCATCGCTCTCTCTTGCAGCTTGTGGACTTTGAGGAGAATCCTGACATCAAGCTGCAATTGGTGGTGTATAACAAAGCACCTGTATTCGGGGGAGAGGGGGAGGGAGATGGGGACAGGATAGAGGTGGAGCAGGTTGTGGAAGAGGTGGATGAGGAGGAGGTGGTGGTGGAGATGGGGCAGGAGCTGATGCTGATCTTGACCTTGATCTTGTGGTTTGGGTAGGAGCAAAGCCTGGGGCTGTTGCAAAGTATAACCCAAAACGAAGGCCAAAAGGTGGTAAAATTTACCCATTGAAGATTGCTGTAAAAAATATGCCAGAAGGGCCTGTCTTTACGCCCAAGGTGAAGGGAATACCTGTGTCAGAGAGCCCAGAGGACGGAAGCCCCTAATCAGACGTCATCGCTACATATCCTGCCTTCGACAGAGACACTTCAGAGCCAGCAGAAAAAGTCAGGTGAGAGTAGTTTACTCTAGACATTCCTCCAAATCAATGAAAAAACTGAATATGATAACAGCTCATACCACAATTACACCTCCAACACCGCCGAAGCATGTGCTATGCAGATATTGGCCAATACTAGTTAAAAAAATATATATATAGCCGATGTCCGCGCACCGCATAATAAAATATCCCCATCAAAATATGCCTGTTTAAGCTAGAGATATCTTTTGCATGGGTCGCTGTGTCTGAAGGTAACCCGATACCGGGCCGAAAAATGTACATAAGCGAATGGGGCAAACATATACGGATAATTCCACGAGAAAAATATAATCTCTCTCAAATATAGGACAGACACTTCAAAAATGCTTTTTTTAATGTATACCTACAGGGGTTTTAAAATTCTAAATAAAAATGGTCCTTGGTATGACCATTATAAAACAATTCCATATGTTAGCTTAGTATAAACCTAGCCCCAGGCCCTTAGATAAAATCAAATAAAATGTATTTATATAGCCCTTCTTACATCAGCTGATATCTCAAAGTGCTGTACAGAAACCCAGCCTAAAACCCTAAAAAGCAAGCAATGCAGGTGTAAAAGTGTTAAGGGAATTTTTATCAATGATGACTAATTATGTATACATATCAATCAGGACTCGTCCAAATGCTATTATGTACTGTACATATATGAATTTTCTCTCTTGCTCCCATTCCCAATTGTACAGTGCCTTGCGAAAGTATTCGGCCCCCTTGAACTTTGCGACCTTTTGCCACATTTCAGGCTTCAAACAAAGATATAAAACTGTATTTTTTGTGAAGAATCAACAACAAGTGGGACACAATCATGAAGTGGAACGACATTTATTGGATATTTCAAACTTTTTTAACAAATCAAAAACTGAAAAATTGGGCGTGCAAAATTATGAACTGAAACGTTAAAATGTGTTTAAGATAGAAAAAACAAGATACTCTGCCCTCCGCTCCCACAGCGGGAAAAAGTGGTCAATTGGGTGGGGGTGGAGATCAAAACCTATATCCTTCTCTAGTGGACCAGGCGTACAGAGATAATCCCGACGATGAGGTGGGGATGGCTCAGAGGAGAGTGCAATTGCCGCTCTGTGCTGAGCCTCCCCCAGCTTATGATCTGGGTGTGAGTCCAGAGGGGCAGAAAGGCACAGAGAGAGAGCAGGAGCTGATTAGGGCAGTATTGAGGAAGGTGCAGACGGAAAGAGCATTGGTAGCGATTCAGATAGAGAAGAAGGAAAATAGGTCGGGGAGGGAAAAATATCAGACACCTTCACCGAATCAGAACCGATCGGGACTACTCAGAAAACCCTCTGATATAGGAGGAAAAAATAGACCAAGGCATAGGAGAGATTCCCAGTATTATAGCAGGGAAGAAGATAGTGTAGAGAGAGAAGAGCAGTTTTCCCTGATAGAGCTACCCAACCCCCAAGCTGGGATAGAGGGCAACGAACCCACTGTTCGGGTCTATCGACCCTGGACACAGAGGGACGTAGAACAGGCAGTAGAAGGAATTCCACACCCTAAAACAGGCTAAACACAGGGGAGGTGGAAAGAGCAGTTAGAGCCATAGTGGGAAAGGATTGGTTTGCTGTGCGCAGAGCCTGGGAGCCTGGGTGCCAACTGGGAATAATGGGGACATTATACAGTGGAGCGTGGGACAAAATAATCCCTATCATCTGTGCACAGAGCCTGGGTGCCAACTGGGAATAATGGGGACATTATACAGTGGAGCGTGGGACAAAATAATCCCTATCATCTGTGCGCAGAGCCTGGGTGCCAACTGGGAATAATGGGGACATTATACAGTGGAGCGTGGGACAAAATAATCCCTATCATCTGTGCACAGAGCCTGGGTGCCAACTGGGAATAATGGGGACATTATACAGTGGAGCGTGGGACAAAATAATCCCTATCATCAGCAACTAAAAATAGCCTTATTAACTGGAATGCAGAAATCTGGAAATCAGTAAGGGGTTGAAAAAGAACTTAGTGGGGTGGGGGTTGGCAACTCTCCCAGAGGTAAAAAGATATGCGGTCCACCACGAACAGCACTGACAGAGAAAAAAGGAAAAAAGATGTGGATGATATCCTGTTGTCCAACTCCTCACAGGAGGCCTGTAAAGAGGACACTCTTGCTCTGTTCCTCTTCTTAGCTGACCAATGTCACAAAGTTAATAAGGGGAAGTTACAGCTCTGGCAGAAACAAGTTCTCTATTTAGGACACACCATAACTCAGGAAGGGAGGACTCTCAATTCAACAAGGAAAACAGCCATTCTAGAAGCACCCAAACCATTGAACAAAAAACAGATCAGTTTCTTGGGAATGATTAACTATTGTAGAGCATGGGTCCCACACTTTGCATTGCACACAGGGGATTAGTAAATTGATCTATGGTAAGGCTATGACAGCTAAAGACAAAATAGTATGGACAATAGTATGGACAAAAATCATACAAGACATTTGTCTTGTATGATTATTCTGTTGAATATGCCAAACCTAACAATTGAGCGTTCTACCACTTTGAACCCCTCCACTCTAATTCCTATAGCCACAGATGGGAGCACCCATGATTTGAGCCAGATCTAACTGATCTGCCTTTGCAGAAATAACTATGTTCGTTGATGGGTCTTCTAGGAAGAACCCAGATGGCTCAAATGCTACGGGTTATGCAGTAGTGACTCTCACTAAGGTGCTGGAAGCTGAAGCTTTACCAAAGAATGACTCTGCTCAACAAGCTGAAATTGTGGCCCTCACCAGGGCTTGTATATTAGGTAAGGGTAAATGCATTACGATACATACAGATAGTGCTTATGCCTTTAACACTGCTCATTTATTCTAAGCACAGTGGAGAAACAGGGGCATGATAACCACAGCAGGTAAACCCATTACTCACGCGCAAATAATCTTGAATTTACTAGAGGCAATTCTACTACAAAAAAAATAGCCATTTGTAAATGCGAGGCACATACTAAGGACATGGACAGCGTCAGTATTGGGAATAGACGGGCAGATGAGGAAGCGAAGAGAGCAGGGGGGAAACCACACTCACACATAGACTCACACTTAAATGAGGAAGTTTATATCAACACCGAAATACTGAGGGAAAGTCAGCTTGGAGCCCCCATTGAGGAAATTACTAAATGGGTCAAAAAGGGAGCCGTAGATAGAGGAGGTATTTGGCACAAAAGGGATCTACCGATTTTACCAAAGTCACTGTTAAAATATGCTGCTATATTGTTACATGGGCAAAGCCATGTATCAACAGGGGGTATGGTAGGGTTATTTAAACAACACTTTGTAGCATATGGAATAACTAACTATTTTAAAAACTTTTGCTCACGGTGCACTAAACGTAATTTGAGAGTCGCCAGGATAGTCAGGAAAGATGCTAAAAACTAGCAGCTGATACGTTAGGTAGGCATCATAAGATTTGAGAGAGAGACTGGATGTCTGAATCGTAAAACATTGTGGTAATGGATTCCGATGGTTGTGATTGTTTGATTTAACTTAGTTAAGCATTTGTTCTGGTGTGTTTAAGTAGGATTCTTCATACCGGGATGGATGGAAGTTATCTAAAATATGTGAGTTGATGGAGCCAAGGGGAAAATACGTTTACATTTTTATTAAATATCTGGGATTAAATTACGGATTTCTTACACTGAGAAATGTACGACATTTGCGGCAGAGGGGAAAAGTAATACGTTGGATAATAATGTTATCGGGTTAATTGTATCTAAGGATAGCATGTTCATTTAAGTAATCATATACATTGACGTTGTTTAAAACTTATGATTAATGATTTGAGGTAAAGGGGAATTATCATTAGGTTTGGTTTATAGTTCACGTTTGAGTTTCTGAATCGATATAGTGTAAATGAATACTAAGTGTTTTGTGTTTTCTCTGGGAAAATGGATATTTCACTGTCTCTATCTGGAATGTTTCTAGGGACTATACTCTTGGGGAGAGTGAGTGAAATTGAGGCCATAAAAGCTTGTTGGCGCACGTGAGCAGTGGGGGTGCAATAATTTAATAACATGGATTTCTAAAAAGAAATTGCGACGCTAGCACACACAAAGGTCACACAGTGTCCCACCATGATTTGATCAGCATGATAGGCTGAGAATTGTCTGGAAACTTACATCACCCAATGCAAAGGACTACCCAACGATACCTGATGCTACCCCTTCCCCGGCGTGGCCGGCTGGAACACGGGAACCTGACATACCGGCTGAGGCAGGGGAGCCTGGAGATCCGGCTGAGGCACGAAAGCCTGACGAGCCGTTGGCCGCAGGGGAGCCTGGTGATCCGATGAAGGCATGAAAGCCCAACGAGCTGGCTGAGGCAGGGGAGCTGGCTGAGGCAGGGGAGCCTGGTGATCCGATGAAGGCATGAAAGCCCAACGAGCTGGCTGAGGCAGGGGAGCTGGCTGAGGCAGGGGAGCTGGCTGAGGCAGGGGAGCCTGGTGATCCGATGAAGGCATGAAAGCCCAACGAGCTGGCTGAGGCAGGGGAGCTGGCTGAGGCAGGGGAGCTGGCTGAGGCAGGGGAGCCTGGCGATCTGGCTGAGGCATGAAAGCCTGTAGCTGCTCCCGGGCCAGACATCATTCCAGCTGTGGAAAAAAAAACACTCCCTGATGCTTCCCTTAGGTGAGGCGTTATTCTGTAACGATGTGCGCTGAGCGTCGGGAACCAAGTTCAGGGAGTGAGTGTTTTCATAAATAAACGCAAAACAAGAAACACGAACAACACACAGGCATGAAACAGAAACAATAACACCTGGGGAAGGACACATAGGTGCACGTAACGATGGTGACAGGGGTGCGCCATAATGAGCAGCCTGGTGACCTAGAGGCCAGTGAGGGAGCACACGTGACATTCGTCATGAAGTTGGTTGAGAGAATGCCAGTGTGCAAAGCTGTCATCAAGGCAAAGGGTGACTACTTTGAAGAATCTAAAATCAAAAATATATTTTGATTTGTTTAACACTTTTTCGGTTACTACATGATTCCATGTGTTATTTCATAGTTTCGATGTCTTCACTACTATTCTACAATGTAGAAAATAGTAAAAATAAAGAAAAACTCTTGAATGAGTAGGTGTGTCCAACCTTTTGACTGGTAGTGTATTTTGCAGAAATGTGATTATGTGATGTGATTTATTATGAAATGTGATGTTTTCAGAATATTGATTAAAAAATATATAGGGGCTTAGCTAACAGCCATATTTTTGCCTCTAAAAAGTTAAATACAAACATTTGTAAAATATGGAAAATCATTCACTTGAACATCCCCAGTAAAAACATAACCATTCTATCAGATCTTCTAACACTCCGACGGAGTTGACGTTAGACAAAACAATGTAGGAGATTGTTTTACGAGTTGACAAAAAAAAACATTTTCATTTAAGTTGTAACATAGTAGCAATTTAGTTTATCCTCAGTTGCTTAATGACTCAAAAAAACATATTTGAACCAACATTAATATTATATTTGAATCTATCAGGCAGATGAAGTTGACAGTTTATAATTGTGACCACGGTGATTCCAATATTGTTTGTTTAAATCTATCAAAAGTAAAAAACATTACAGGCCTTGTTGCACTACATGTAATGAGGACATGAATAATAGTCCTTATGGTATAGCTGACCCTGCTTATTCCTGATTCATTTAGGATTTTAGACACATTTCCAGACACATCTTTTAGGAATCAAGGTTTTGTGAAAAATATTATTTAAAGTCACAGGGTGCTATTGCAAGAAACTACATACGATACTTAATGGATAATCGCCGACGTTTTGCACATTACCTTGGAAATAATGGATGACTCAGTGGGATGAGGCGAACCCAAGTCCCTTCGCAGAGTTCATTTTTCCAAGGTAATGTACATTACTAAAGCACACCTATATCGGTAAAAATTACATGTTTTCAAGTAATTATGTTCAGTGAATTCATACTTTCTCAACTTTCCACTTTGTTCTATAGCCAGGGACGCGACCCAGTTGTTAATTCTGTTTGTTCTTTATCTATAGACGTGACCCAGTCATTCGTTCTTATGTTCTGTTGCCAGCATTATCCCTTGCTTGCTCGATAGCCAACCTCTGCAGCCGGAATAACAGCAAATTAGCTGCAGTTTTGCGTTTTTTTTTAAGTGTTTTTTTCTCACCGATGTACACACAATACCACATCATCACAAAGTGAAAATACAAAAATATCTCATTTACATAATTATTCACACCCCTGAGTCAATACATGTTTTAATTAACTTTGGCAGCGATTACATTTGTGAATCTTTCTGGATATGTCTCTAAGAGCTTTACATACCTGGATTGTACAATATTTACACATCATTCTTGAAAAGATTCTTCAAGTATTATCAAGTTGGTTGTTGATTATTGTGAGACAGCCATTAAGTCTTGCAATAGATTTGAAAGCCGATATAAGTTAAACCTGTAACTAGGCCACCCAGGAACATTCAATGTGGTCTTGGTAAGTCTGTTTTAGTTAATTGTCCTGCTGAAAGGTGAATCTGTCTCCCAGTGTCTGTTGGAAAGCAGACTTTTCCTTTAGTGTTTTGCTTGTGTTTATTTTTATTCTCCTAAAAAAAACTCCTTAGTCCTTGCCGATGACAAGCATATCCATAACATGATGCAGCCACCACCATGCTTGAAAATATGAAGAGTGGTACTCAGGGATGTGTTGTGTTGGATTTGCCCCCAAACATAACCTTTTGTATTCAAGACAGAGTTAATTTCTTTGCAACAATTTTTGCTATTTTACTTTAGTGCCTTATTGCAAACATGATGCATGTTTTGGAATATTTTAATTCTGTACAGGCTTCCATCTTTTTACTATGTCATTTAGGTTAGCATTGTGGAGTAACTCCAATATTGTTGCTCCATCCTCAGTATTCTCCTATCACAGCCATTAAACTCTGCAACTGTTTTAAAGTCACCATCCTCCTCATGGTGAAATCACTGAGCGGGTTCCTTCTTTTCCGGCAACTGAGTTAGGAAGGATAACTGTGTCTTTGTTGTGACTGGGTGTATTGATGATACACCATCCAAAGTGTAATTAATAACTTCACCTTGGTCAAAGGGATATTCAATGTCTGTTTTTTATATATTTACCCATCTACTAATAGGTGCCCATCTTTGTGAGGTATTTGGAATCATCCCTGGTCTTTCTGGTTGAATCTTTGTTTGAAATGCACTGTTCAACTGCGGGACCTTACAGATAAATGTATGTGTGAGGTACAGGGATGAGGTAGTCTTAAAATAATTATGTTGAACACACAGAGTTAGTCCATGCAACTTATTATGTGACTTGTTAAACAAAACAGGTATGGTCATTGTATTTCCACACCTATTTCAAAATAATTACCCCCAAATAACTTTCCCTCTTAACATTATAATCAGTCATACGTGCTTAGCAACCATACTTCCTCCAGTAATCAACTTTTTTTTCATAAGGTACTAGGGTTTGAATAATTCCACACACTGCAAATAACGCTCCACTAATTCTCACTGGTTTTTACACAAAAATCCCATCACACCCAAGACAGGTATGGCTCCTAAATGGCAAACTGTTCCCTATATAGTGTACTACTTTTGACCAGGGTCCATCAAAACTAGAGCACTTTATAGGAAATAGGGTGCAATTTGGGACTGAGCCAAGCTGTAATTCACAGCTGGCTTATCAGACAAGCTGACGTTGATGACTTTGTTTTCCTTTGTTGATGTTTTATCAACTGAGAGTAATTCTGTGTCACAAAGTGCACCTTTCTTTCTATGTAGTGCACTACTTATGACCAGGGCCCATACGGCTCTGATCAAAAGTAATGCACTATATAGGGAATAAGGTGCCATCTGTGTCACAACCTAAGACAGGCAGAGCCAGTTTAAGTGTTAGTGCGACCGCCCTGGCTGGAAGGCACTATAAAGTATACCAGCCTGCCAGCTCCCTGTGTCAGCACCACACAGGAACACACCTTTCAAAAATATTCACCCAGAGGAAGAGAGGGGGAGAAGGGGTAAGCTACATGCTGTAGCTGTCCAGTGTCCCTGAGGAGAAAGTACATAAGACACCTCCCTCCCCTCATATTTAACACCCCCCTCATGAATTCTCAAGACTAAATTCTACATTCTGAGGGAGAGAGTAAGACTAAAGAGAGAGGGGGACTGTACTGTACATTAACTGTCTGTATGGTACAGACTCTATAACACTGTCATGGCTAGGGCTAGGGTCAGGCATGCAGGAGTCTGCCTGCTGCTTCTGCTGATTGTGGCACTGGTGAGTACCCCTGGCGCTTTATTGAAATATGATGATTTATATTGAAATGTAAATATAAAATGTTGAAGGAGAGCCTGTTATTGCAAGTAGATATTTTATGCTTCAGGTTAGGTCATTTGATTGCAATCTGCTGTCTTGTATTAGTCTTAATTAGGCATGAGCCTTATTAAATGTGCTTTATAAAAACACCTATTTGCTCTTGTGCCGCAAAGCTGGAAGCACAACTTTAAACACTGTTGATGCCTCATTAGCAGGGTTCCCCAACTGGCGGCCCATGGGTGGTTTTATTTGGCCCCCCAATCTTTAAAAAAATATTATTTTTTTTGTGACACAAAAGACTGAAAACATCAGGAAATCAGCTCCAAGTGATTTTAATTTAAGAAATCTGTTCCCAAGTATTCTCACAGATAATAGAGAGACACGTGATTGTAAACAAATGTAAGCAAGGTTTAAAATGATTATGTTTTAGTCAAACATTATATCTGTTTGGGCTTCTTGCGGTCAATTTGCAGTCTAGAAATAATTTGTAATTATGTTCCGGCCCCGTGACCATCCGCTCAAGAAAAAAATTGTCCCGTGGCTGAATGTAGTTGATGATCCCTGCTCTATAGCTGAAAGAAGTTAGTGTCAGAGAACATTCTCTTTTTCTAATTACAAAGTTGCTTGTGCAACGTTGTTGAGAAACAAGTTATTGCAGAAGCCCATTCATTCCATGCAGACAAGCACAATGACCATCATTATGAGTGATTTATGCAGTGAAACAATATACTATGCATGATTCTTCAGTGTGGATTCATTCTTCAGTGCTGTGTGTTGTGAGTCAAAGAGGCTAAGTAGTATTTTACTTTGGTCTTTGTTGCATCTTGGTCTTTATTATTGCTTTAACCCATTAGCCATTAGCCATTGTAATCTTATAAGTGCTGTTTACACTGAGTGTACAAAACATTAGCAACACCTTCCTAATATTGAGCTGCACCTCCCTTTGCCCTCAGAACAGCCTTAATTTGTCGGGCATGGACTCCACAATGTTTCGAAAGCGTTCCACAGGGATGCTGGCCCATGTTGACTCCAATGCTCCCACAATTGTGTGAAGTTGGCTGGATGTCCTTTGGGTGGTGGACCATTCTTGATACACACAGGAAACTGTTGAGGGATAAAAACCCAGAAGCGTTGCAGTACTTGACACACTCAAACCGTTGCGCCCTTCCATATCTCAATTGTCTCTAGGTTTAAACATCCTTCCTAAATTTGTCTCCTCCCCTTCATCTACACTGATTGAAGTGGATTGAACAGGTGACCTTGTCAGATAACCTGTTGTATAACAACATGGCCTGAGGGGTTCAGTGTATAGTCTGAGTACATAATGTACAAGTAAGTGGATGGTAGTTGCAAAGAAACAGCAGCTCGCTCTGTTGAAACATCAGCCTTTGCAGTAGGTACACAGTCTGCCTCCATAACACCCCAGGAAGGTATGGAACAGTGGTGACACCATAGAGATCCCATAGTTCAGGACTCTCTGCAGGTGTTCTATATGAAATATAGCACATTACATATGGCTGACATAGCCAGTGGGACATCAGTTTGGGATCATAGCTCTCATTTACAGTTACATTTAAGTCATTTAGCAGACGCTCTTATCCAGAGCGACTTACAAATTGGTGAATTCACCTTCTGACATCCAGTGGAACAGCCACTTTACAATAGTGCATCTAAATCATTTAAGGGGGGGGGGGGGGGTGAGAAGGATTACTTATCCTATCCTAGGTATTCCTTGAAGAGGTGGGGTTTCATCTGGATTCACCTGGCCAGTCTATGCCATGGAAAGAGCAGGTGTTCCTAATGTTTTGTGCACCCAGTGTGTACAGGTAAAGGTTAAAAAAAAATTTTTAAAAAGCAAGAAAAAGCCACATGGGCACAATTAAAATCATAACTTGTTCCAGGTTCCTCTCAACTGACCTTAACCCATTCCAGGAACAGCACAATCCAAAACAGAGAGAGAGGGAGAAGCTGAAAAATGTAACCGCTCATTCAAATACCTGTGAAGTACTTCCAACAGAGATACTTTGTTTGACATGCAATGCAAATAATATAGGTCACTAAAAATCAACAGAACATACACACACTTGTTGGGAAAGGGGATACCTAGTCAGTTGCACAACTGAATGCATTCAAACGAAATGCGTCTTCCACATTCAACCCAACCCCTCTGAAGCAGAGAGGTGCGGGGGGCCTCCTTAATCAACCTCATTGGCTCCTGGGGAGCAGTTGCTGGAGGTTAAATGCCTTGCTCAAGGGCAGAACTTCAGATTTTTCCAATTTACTGGGTCAGCAATTCAAACTAGCATCCTTCCAGTTATTGGCCCAATGCTCTTAACCACTAGGCTACCTGCCGCCTCATTGCAACACCATGTACTGTTCATGTAGCCTCGTGCCTCAGGTTAAAAACATACTGTAACAATCCGGGTGTCGTGGGTGTGGAGTCAAAGGCAGGAGACAGAGAGTACAATGCTGTGCTCTTTAATGCACTAAACGCACCTCAGGGTGCTAACAATGATCACGGCCCCAAAACACAGGGAATGTCAAAATGACGATTCAAAAAAGGCACAACTAGGAACTAACACGTTCCTCTGATACAGAGCAGAAGGTTACAAAGAATAATCCCGCACAACAACCAGGCGGGCCGGCTGTCTAATAAAGACAAACTAATCATTCACACAGGTGCTACCAATAAACATACAAGGAGGGGGAGAAAAGACAATCAGTGGCAGCTAATAGGCCTGTGACAACCACCGCGGAGCGCCACCCGACCGGGAAGGGAAACCTCCCTCAGTCGGACCCGTGACACATACAGTATGATTACATTTTTATTTTGTAGAAAGCAATTGACAAAGGCAGGAAAAGACAGATCTATTTCGCTCAAGCAATAAACCTCTGTGCTCAACACTAACTTTCTCCCCAGCTAACAGGAGGTGTGGACGCTATAGGGGACAAAATGTTCCTCTCTAGAAAGAGAGACAGGCCACAATCCAGGACATGCATTATGTACATGTTCAAACACAGCTTATAGGCTATAGGCTAGATACCATACACCAGGAATCATCAACTAGATTCAGCCGCTGGCAGATTTTTTTATTGAGAAGGTCTGCAAATTGACTGCAAGGAGCCCAAACAGATATAATATTTCACAAAACATAATCATTTCAAACCTTGCTTACATTTGTATACGATAACATACATCTCTCTATTATGCGTGGGAATACTTTGATACCGATTTCCAAAATACATTTGAAAAAATCTGGTGTTTTTATAGTCCAACATTAAAAATATTAAAACAATTTGCTAAGAAAACTTGGGGGGTAAGTAAAATCATCCAAGGGGCAATTTCAGCCCGCTGGCCGCCAGTTGGGGAACCCTGCCATGCAATCAAAAGGGGACCTTTGCGCTCAGAAGCTTGGCTGGTGCGTAAAACTCACAAACAGAAACAAAATGTCTAATCGGTCCACGCTCAAAAAGCTGTAACATAAAGCTTAATTAATATTTTTTTCACTACATCAGGTATAGCGTACACAGATGTTTAGGCATTGCAGACTTTTTCAGTGTGCAGGTACAAATCTTTTTAATTCGAAGCAGCATTTGTAGGGAACACAGGTGATCAACCGATGAGCAGCAGGTGCTTCTAATTTGGGTTGCCACTCATCTGACAATCAGGGATGTGACTTCTCTGGTCTATCTATATACAAGGTTTTGTACCTATACACTGAAGAAGGCTGCAAAACTGAAATGTCTGTGTACACTATCCCTGATGCAGTGAAAATAAAAAACTACATTTAAAAAGAAAGTAAGCTTTATGAAATATCTTTTTGAGTGCGGACCTATCACATCTTTTGCATATGGTGTGATGGATGAGAGTATTTCTTTATCTGATCAGACAGAAAACAGACGCAACCCGTCTGTAGCCATAATCCGCCTTATTTCTGTGCCAACAGTCAGTCAGCCAGTCAGTGTCAGTCAGTGTCTCTCTCACACACACACACACACACGCACACACACACACACACACACACACACACACACACACACACACACACACACACACACACACACACACACACACACACACACACACACACACACACACACACAACTAGCAATGAGGAATTGGCTCAGGGGGGCCAGAACTGATTGAATTGGCCTGGACTGATTGAATTGGCCCGGAATCAGGTGTCGGACTTTGCACGAAATCAAAATGAATGACTGCCCAGAATCGGCCCAAGTACATCGGTCCGTTTCCATCTACCGGGAATTTTATACTTACATTTTATACATACAAATTATATCCATCCACAAAAAAACATTTTGTGTCGGAGGAAACACCATACACCTGGTGACCGTGTCAGCGTGCATGCACCTGGCCAGCCACAGGATTTGCTATCACCACGATGGAACAAGGACATTCCGGCCGGCCAAACCCTCCCCTAAGTCGGGCGACGCTGGGCCAATTGTGTATTGCCTCATGGGTTTCCCGGTCACGGCCGGCACAGGCCTCTGATTGCATTGATCTAATTGAGGGCCTTAAAGACAATGATCAGAACTACAACAGCATTTTTATTCAACACTTTTAGAAATCATGAAACACGCTTCTCAACTTCTACTCGCAGGGACTACCTTATTTATAATAAGGTGGAGGCCTATATGGAGAAAATCAGAACTCTTATTATATATGACAATAGGCAAATGCATGGAAACAATATTTATTTCCAGTCTAGTGTCCACAGACGTTAACTGTATAAGATTACCCGTAACTCTGAATGTGCTCTTTTGATATTCCAGGTTATCAGTGCTGACGCAGAAGCAGAGATGCAAAGAAAGAATCTCAGGAGACAGAAGAGAGAATGGATCCTGCCTCCTGCCAAAATCTACGAGAATACAGACTACACAAAAAGAGAGTACATTGCCAAGGTCTGCGAAATGAAGACACAAAGCAAAACCTGACGAATCATAATGACTACTGAAATAAGCTGAAATCCGCATAAAGTGAAACTGCGCCACTGTTCGCACATTTCTTATTTTGTTGAGCTGTACTTGATTGAGCTTGCCTGTCTGGCACAATGGAATCAATGTAATAGTTCCAAAAGTGCAAACCCACCCCACCCATCTGGCACCCCAGGCGGGCTCAATAAAATAATTATTTGAAAGAATACAACCACTATTTAAAACTCAGGTCTGTTCTGTGGATGGCATGAGAAACTAAGCGCTTGGAGGAATGAAACTAGGAACAGGTTTCTAACACATGGTTGCCAGAGTGGCATTGGCAGGCTAGGCTGATGAGCATAAGTCTGGGTATTATGTTCACTTGGTTCATGTGAGAAAAGGAGGCAGAGATTCAGGTTACCAGCCTGTTTCATCTAGAGAGACATAGAAGTTGATTGTTGTGATGCTTATTTGGATGCAAATAAGCAATTGGGCATAATCCTTAATCGTGAGTCACTCCATCCTGGCAGAAGTGGTTTTAGTCCTATGGAATTTTAACACATGATAAACAACTATACTGACAACATAGATACATATAATTAGATGAAATACATGTCATTAGAAATAATTAATTTAGGCATGTAAAAAACATGTTTTTAAAACGTCAGGCAATAATAGAAACTTTTTAAATGTATGGATCATTGAGGAACTCCACAAGTTATATTCAGGTGTGATTATCCCTTTGTCTCTGTTTCCTTATGTTTGAATGTAATTTGTTTGTTCAGATCCGCTCTGATAAGGACAAAGAGGCGAAGGTGGAGTATTACCTGGCAGGGAAGGGGGCTGACAAACCCCCCTTTAACCTTTTTATTGTCAACCCCGAGAACGGCTTTGTACGCATCACTGGCATCCTGGACCGGGAGAAATGCAACGTGTACAACGTGAGTCTCCTTGACATTGTGAAGATGTCATCTATAAGAATTACATGGCAGTTATGACAGCAGCTTATAAGGTGTTTGTTAATATGTAACTGAAACAATATAACCCATATACAGTGCCTTGCGAAGGTATTCGGGCCCCTTGAACTTTGCGACCTTTTGCCACATTTCAGGCTTCAAACATAAAGATATAAAACTGTATTTTTTTGTGAAGAATCAACAATAAGTGGGACACAATCATGAAGTGGAACGACATTAATTGGATATTTAAAACTTTTTTAACAAATCAAAAACGGAAAAATTGGGCGTGCAAAATTATTTAGCCCCCTTAAGTTAATACTTTGTAGCGCCACCTTTTGCTGCGATTACAGCTGTAAGTCGCTTGGGGTATGTCTCTATCAGTTTTGCACATCGAGAGACTGAAATTTTTTCCCATTCCTCCTTGCAAAACAGCTCGAGCTCAGTGAGGTTGGATGGAGAGCATTTGTGAACAGCAGTTTTCAGTTCTTTCCACAGATTCTCGATTGGATTCAGATCTGGACTTTGACTTGGCCATTCTAACACCTGGATATGTTTATTTTTGAACCATTCCATTGTAGATTTTGCTTTATGTTTTGGATCATTGTCTTGTTGGAAGACAAATCTCCATCCCTGTCTCAGGTCTTTTGCAGACTCCATCAGGTTTTCTTCCAGAATGGTCCTGTATTTGGCTCCATCCATCTTCCCATCAATTTTAACCATCTTCCCTGTCCCTGCTGAAGAAAAGCAGGCCCAAACCATGATGCTGCCACCACCATGTTTGACAGTGGGGATGGTGTGTTCAGGGTGATGCGCTGTGTTGCTTTTACGCCAAACAAAACGTTTTGCATTGTTGCCAAAAAGTTCAATTTTGGTTTCATCTGACCAGAGCACCTTCTTCCACATGTTTGGTGTGTCTCCCAGGTGGCTTGTGGTAAACTTTGAACAACACTTTTTATGGATATCTTTAAGAAATGGCTTTCTTCTTGCCACTCTTCCATAAAGGCCAGATTTGTGCAATATACGACTGATTGTCGTCCTATGGACAGAGTCTCCCACATCAGCTGTAGATCTCTGCAGTTCATCCAGAGTGATCATGGGCCTCTTGGCTGCATCTCTGATCAGTCTTCTCCTTGTATGAGCTGCAAGTTTAGAGGGACGGCCAGGTCTTGGTAGATTTGCAGTGGTCTGATGCTCCTTCCATTTCAATATTATCGCTTGCACAGTGCTCCTTGGGATGTTTAAAGCTTGGGAAATCTTTTTGTATCCAAATCCGGCTTTAAACTTCTTCACAACAGTATCTCGGACCTGCCTGGTGTGTTCCTTGTTCTTCATGATGCTCTCTGCGCTTTTAACGGACCTCTGAGACTATCACAGTGCAGGTGCATTTATACGGAGACTTGATTACACACAGGTGGATTGTATTTATCATCATTAGTCATTTAGGTCAACATTGGATCATTCAGAGATCCTCACTGAACTTCTGAAGAGAGTTTGCTGCACTGAAAGTAAAGGGGCTGAATAATTTTGCACACCCAATTTCAGTTTTTGATTTGTTAAAAAAGTTTGAAATATCCAATAAATGTCGTTCCACTTCATGATTGTGTCCCACTTGTTGTTGATTTTTCACAAAAAATACAGTTTTATATCTTTATGTTTGAAGCCTGAAATGTGGCAAAAGTTCGCAAAGTTCAAGGGGGCCGAATACTTTCGCAAGGCACTGTATATATATATATATATATATATATATATATATATATATATATGTATATATATATATATATATGTATATATATATATATATATATATATATATATATATATATATATATATATATATATTATATTATTTCCCGCCTGTCCCAGTTGACTGGAGTGGCCAGGTACAGAAACGGGACCTTGGCGGAAGCAGATATTCCTCTGCAGATTCATGTCATTGATCTGAACGATAACTCACCTTACTTTGAGCTCCACTCTGGGTCCATCGCAGAGTCCAGCAAAGCAGGTACATGACATTTTTTAAATTGTCACAAGTGCAGTGAAATGTTTTGTTTTACAGGGTCAGCCATAGTAGTACAGCACCCCTGGAGAAGATTGGAGTTAAGGTGCCTTGCTCAAGAGCACATTGACATATTTTACACCTTGTCGGTTCGGGTATTTGAACCAGCAACCTTTCAGTAACTGGCCCAACACTCAAACCGCTAGACTACCTGCCGCCAAATGCCCTCATATAAGACAGTGTTTAACAAATCCAGAAACACATAGAGGTTGCCTCTTGCCTTTGGAATAACATGTCTCACAATGTCCTCTCCCATTGCCCCCTGCCCTGTGAAACATCAGGCACAGAAATCATGCAGATCATAGGGAAAGATGATGATCAGGAGGGGAGCATCAACTCTAAGATCCATTACAAGATCCTCAGCCAGAAACCAGCAGGGTCCGGAGCTATGTTCACCATCGATGAGAATACAGGGAAACTCTTCGTAAAGGATGCCAGACTGGACAGAGAGGTGCACTTGATGAGGCCTTGACAGCCCTACAAACTGTCTGTATCAGAGGAGGCTGCTGAGGGGAGAACGGCTCATAATAATGGCTGGAATGGAACAAATGGAATGGCATCTGGAAACCATGTGTTTGATACCATTCCACTGATGACACTCCAGTCATTACCACGAGCCCGTTCTCCCTAATTAAGGTGCCATAAACCTCCTGTGGTCTGTATGGTATTTTCAGACTATTTGGTAGCCAGAAGAGTCAAGTGTATACCAGGCAAGCTCAATCAAAAGCAGCTAAAATATTAACTGAACCAAGGTCTGATGTGAAATAGCAGTGTATAAAAGTCTCTTTGCTCTATCTTTTCTAGACTCACGATTCGTACACTATAATCGTCCAAGGGACAGATATGGGCGGGGCAGCTGGAGGCAACACGGGAACAGGAACTGTGGAAATAAAGGTCCTGGACATCAATGACAACATCCCCACACTGGAGAAGGGGCAGGTAAAAGATACAGCCGAGGTTTCAACCTTTCCTGAGATTGTTTTACATGCTGTGTTTTCCATGCCAGTGGGTCACAATCTGGGAATGATATTAATGATTAATAATAAATGTTTATAATATATTTCCTCATTTTACTGAGGTTATCCTTCAAATACATACAGTGCCTATAGAAAGTCTACACCCCATTGAACTTCTAAAAATATTTTGTTGCGTAACAAAGTGTGAATAAAATTGATTGATTTGTATTTTTTTTGTCAACAATCTATACAAAATACATGTCAATAGTGTAAGATTTTTTTTTCTTTTAGATTAATGGAAAATTAAACAAATATATTTTGATTACCTAAGTATTCACCACAATGAGTCAATACATGATAGAAACACCATTGGCAGCAATTACAGCTGTGAGTGTTCTTGGATAAGTCTTATAAGAATGGTGTAACTTGTATTGTGCAATATGGTACATTTTCATGTCTTGCCATAGATTTTCAAGCAGATTTAAGTAAAAAATGTAACTTGGCCACTAAGGAACTTTCTCTGTCTTCCTGGTTAGCGATTCCCGTGTAGATTTGGCTAGGTTATTGTTCTGCTGAAAGGTGAATTCCTCTCCCAGTGTTTGGTGTAAAGCAGACTAAATAAAGTAGGCTTTCCTCTAGGATTTTACCTGTGCTTAGCTCCATTCCGTTTCTTTTCATCCTGAAAAACTCTCCAGATGTCAATCATACCCATACCATGATGCAGCCACCCCCATGCTTGAAAATATGGAGGCAGTTACTCAGTGATGTGTTGTGTTGGATTTGCCCCAAACATAAGGCTTTGCAATTTTTTATTTTTTATTATTACTTTAGTGCCTTGTTGCATACAGATGCATGTTTTGGAATATTTGTATTTTGTACATTTGTATTCTTCTTTTCACTCTGCATTTTGGTCATTATTATGGTCACTACAATGTTGTTGATCCATCCTCAGTTTTCTCCCATCACAGCCATTGAACTCTGTAGCTGTTTTAAAATCACCAATGGCCTGACATCCCTGAGCAGTTTCCTTCCTGTCTTGCAGCTCAGTTTAGAGGGATGACTGCATCTTTGGTGTGTCTGCGTGGTTTTGTTATGTACTTGAGTGAAGACCCAAAAGCGGTTTTAACAGAAAACAGAGTTCTTTAATGAAAAAACAGGAATGGCATAAATCCTCTTCCGACGTTGTCAATGCACCTGCCAGGCCGACTCCGACAGGATAGGACAAGGTGGAAGCAAACGAGACGATAGCTTGCTTCTGGCATGAAAAACACAAACAAGAATCTGACACTGAAAGTAGCAGGAACAGAGAAAGAAATAGAGACCTAATCAGAGGAGAAAGAGAGAACAGGTGGGAAAGGATGAATGAGCTAGTTAGGGGAGATGTAGAACAGCTGAAGAAGGGGAGACAGAGAAGGTAACCTAATAAGACCAGCAGAGAGAGACAGAGTGAAGAGAAAGGACAGGAACAGACATAATAAGACATGACAGTACCCCCCCCCACTCACCGAGCGCCTCCTGGCGCACTCGAGGAGGAAACCTGGCGGCAACGGAGGAAATCATCGATCAGCGAACGGTCCAGCACGTCCCGAGAGGGAACCCAACTCCTCTCCTCAGGACCGTACCCCTCCCAATCCACTAGGTACTGATGACCACGGCCCCGAGGGCGCATGTCCAAAATCTTACGAACCCTGTAGATAGGTGCGCCCTCGACAAGGATGGGGGGGGGGAGGGACGAGCGGGGGCGCGAAGAACGGGCTTAACACAGGAGACATGGAAGACCGGGTGAACGCGACGAAGATAGCGCGGGAGAAGAAGTCGCACTGCGACAGGATTAATGACCTGAGAAATACGGAACGGACCAATGAACCGCGGGGCCAACTTGCGAGAAGCTGTCTTAAGGGGAAGGTTCTGAGTGGAGAGCCATACTCTCTGACCGCAACAATATCTAGGACTCTTGGTCCTACGCTTATTAGCGGCCCTCACAGTCTGCGCCCTATTACGGCAAAGTGCCGACCTGACCCCCTTCCAGGTGCGCTCGCAACGCTGGACAAAAGCCTGAGCGGAGGGGACGCAGGACTCGGCGAGCTGAGATGAGAACAGCGGAGGCTGGTACCCGAGGCTACTCTGAAAAGGAGATAGACCGGTAGCAGACGAAGGAAGCGAGTTGTGGGCGTACTCTGCCCAGGGGAGCTGTTCTGACCAAGACGCAGGGTTACGAAAAGAAAGACTGCGTAAAATGCGACCAACAGTCTGATTGGCCCGTTCGGCTTGACCGTTAGACTGGGGATGAAAGCCGGACGAGAGACTGACGGAAGCCCCAATCAAACGGCAAAACTCCCTCCAAAATTGAGACGTGAACTGCGGGCCTCTGTCTGAAACGACGTCTGACGGAAGGCCATGAATTCGGAAAACATTCTCGATAATGATCTGAGCCGTCTCCTTAGCAGAAGGGAGCTTAGCGAGAGGAATGAAATGAGCCGCCTTAGAGAATCTATCGACAACCGTAAGAATAACTGTCTTCCCCGCTGATGAAGGCAGTCCGGTGATAAAATCTAAAGCGATGTGAGACCACGGTCGAGAGGGAATGGGAAGCGGTCTGAGACGGCCGGCAGGAGGAGAGTTCCCAGATTTAGTCTGCGCGCAGACCGAACAAGCAGCGACAAATCGACGCGCGTCACGTTCCCGAGTGGGCCACCAGAAACGCTGGCGAATGGAAGCGAGCGTACCCCGAACGCCGGGGTGGCCGGCTAACTTGGCAGAGTGGGCCCACTGAAGAACGGCCGGACGAGTAGGAACGGGAATGAACAGAAGGTTCCTAGGACAAGCTCGCGGCGACGGAGTGTGAGCGAGTGCTTGCTTTACCTGCCTCTCAATTCCCCAGACAGTCAACCCGACAACACGCCTCTCAGGGAGAATCCCTCGGGGTCGGTGGAGACCTCAGAAGAACTGAAGAGACGAGATAAAGCATCAGGTTTGGTGTTTTTTGAGCCCGGACGATAAGAAATAACAAACTCGAAACGAGCGAAAAACAGAGCCCAACGAGCCTGACGCGCATTAAGTCGTTTGGCTGAACGGATGTACTCAAGGTTCCTATGGTCAGTCCAAACGACAAAAGGAACGGTCGCCCCTCCAACCACTGTCGCCATTCGCCTAGGGCTAAGCGGATGGCGAGCAGTTCGCGATTACCAACATCATAGTTACGTTCTGACGGCGATAAGCGATGAGAGAAAAACGCACAAGGATGGACCTTGCCGTCAGAGAGAGAGCGCTGAGAAAGAATGGCTCCCACGCCCACCTCTGACGCGTCAACCTCAACAACAAACTGTCTAGAGATGTCAGGTGTAACAAGAATAGGTGCGGATGTAAAACGATTCTTAAGAAGATCAAAAGCTCCCTGGGCGGAAACGGACCACTTAAAGCACGTCTTAACAGAAGTAAGGGCTGTGAGGGGAGCTGCCACCTGACCGAAATTACGGATGAAACGACGATAGAAATTCGCGAAGCCCAGAAAGCGCTGCAGCTCGACGCGTGACTTAGGAACGGGCCAATCAATGACAGCCTGGACCTTAGCGGGATCCATCTTAATGCCCTCAGCGGAAATAACGGAACCGAGAAAAGGGACAGAGGCGGCATGAAAAGTGCACTTCTCAGCCTTCACATAAAGACAGTTCTCCAAAAGGCGCTGGAGGACGCGTCGCACGTGCTGAACATGAATCGGGAGAGACGGTGAAAAAATCAGGATATCGTCCATGTAAACGAAAACAAAAATGTTCAGCATGTCTCTCAGGACGTCGTTAACTAGTGCCTGAAAGACAGCTGGAGCGTTAACGAGGCCGAAAGGAAGAACCCGGTATTCAAAGTGCCCTAACGGAGTGTTAAACGCCGTCTTCCACTCGTCCCCCTCCCTGATGCGCACGAGATGGTAGGCGTTACGAAGGTCCAATTTGGTGAAAAACCTGGCTCCCTGCAGGATCTCGAAGGCTGAAGACATAAGAGGAAGCGGATAACGATTCTTAACTGTTATGTCATTCAGCCCTCGATAATCCACGCATGGGCGCAGGGACCCGTCCTTCTTCTGAACAAAAAAAAACCCCGCTCCGGCGGGAGAGGAGGAGGAGACTATGGTACCGGCGTCGAGCGAAACAGACAAATAATCCTCGAGAGCCTTACGTTCGGGAGCCGACAGAGAGTATAATCTACCCCGGGGGAGTAGTTCCCGGAAGGAGATCAATACTACAGTCATACGACCGGTGTGGAGGGAGAGAAGTGGCCTTGGAACGACTGAACACCGTGCGCAGATCGTGATACTCCTCCGGCACCCCTGTCAAATCGCCAGGCTCCTCCTGTGAAGAAGAGACAGAGGAAACAGGAGGGATAGCAGACATTAAACAGGTCACATGACAAGAAACATTCCAGGATAGGATAGTATTACTAGACCAATTAATAGAAGGGTTATGGCGCACTAGCCAGGGATGACCCAAAACAACAGGTGTAAAAGGTGAACGAAAAATTAAAAAAGAAATGGTTTCGCTATGATTACCAGAGACAGTGAGGGTTAAAGGCAGCGTCTCACGCTGAATCTTGGGGAGAGAACTACCATCTAAAGCGAACAAGGCCGTGGGCTCCCCTAACTGTCTGAGAGGAATGTCATGTTCCCGAGCCCAGGTCTCGTCCATAAAACAGCCCTCCGCCCCAGAGTCTATCAAGGCACTGCAGGAAGCAGATGAACCGGGCCAGCGGAGATGGACCGGAAAGGTAGTGCATGATCTTGAAGGAGAGACCTGAGTAGTTGCGCTCACCAGTAGCCCTCCTCTTACTGATGAGCTCTGGCTTTTACTGGGCATGAGGTGACAAAATGACCAGCGGAGCCGCAGTAGAGACAGAGGCGATTGGTGATTCTCCGTTCCTTCTCCTTGACCGAGATGCGGATACCCCCAGCTGCATAGGCTCAGCATCCGAGCCGGCGGAGGAGGGTGGCAGTGATGCGGCAGGTGGCAGTGATGTGGAGAGGGGAGCAACGGAGAACGCGAACTCCTTTCCACGAGCTCGGCGACGAAGATCAAACCGTCGCTCTATGCGAATAGCGAGAGCTATTAAGGAGTCCAGACTGGAAGGAACCTCCCGGGAGAGGATCTCATCCTTAACCTCGACGAGGAGACCCTCCAGAAAACGAGCGAGCAAAGCCGGCTCGTTCCAGTCACTAGAGGCAGCGAGAGTGCGAAACTCAATAGAATAATCCGTTATGGATCGATTCCCCTGACATAGGGAAGACAGGGCCCTGGAAGCCTCCTCCCCAAAAACAGAACGGTCAAAAACCCGTATCATCTCCAAATACTGGTTAATACACTCAGCCCTCGCCTCCCAGATTGCCGTGCCCCACTCACGCGCCCGTCCGGTAAGGAGAGAAATGACGTAGGCGATGCGGGCTGCGCTCCTGGAGTAAGTGTTGGGCTAGAGAGAGAACACCACATCACACTGAGTGAAGAATGAGCGGCACTCAGTGGGCTCCCAGAGTAACACGGCGGGTTGTTGATCCTGGGCTCCGGAGACTCGGAAACCCTGGAAGTGGGCGGTGGATCGAGGTGGAGTTGGTGAACCTGTCTTGTGAGGTCGGAGACTTGGACGGCCAGGGTCTCAACAGCATGTCGAGCAGCAGACAATTCCTCCTCGTGTCTGCCTAGCATCGCTCCCTGGATCTCGACGGCGGAGTGAAAAGGGTCCGGAGCCGCTGGGTCCATTCTTGGTCAGATTCTTCTGTTATGTACTTGAGTGAAGACCCAAAAGCGGTTTTAACAGAAAACAGAGTTCTTTAATGAAAAAACAGGAATGGCATAAATCCTCTTCCGACGTTGTCAATGCACCTGCCAGGCCGACTCCGACAGGATAGGACAAGGTGGAAGCAAACGAGACGATAGCTTGCTTCTGGCATGAAAAACACAAACAAGAATCTGACACTGAAAGTAGCAGGAACAGAGAAAGAAATAGAGACCTAATCAGAGGAGAAAGAGAGAACAGGTGGGAAAGGATGAATGAGCTAGTTAGGGGAGATGTAGAACAGCTGAAGAAGGGGAGACAGAGAAGGTAACCTAATAAGACCAGCAGAGAGAGACAGAGTGAAGAGAAAGGACAGGAACAGACATAATAAGACATGACAGGTTTAATAGATTATACACAGTATCATTGTTAACTTGACCATGCTTAAAGATATATTCAATGTCTGATTTGTTATTGTTACCAATCTATCAATCACTGCCCTTCTTTATGAGGCTTTCGGAAATCTCCCTGGTCTTTGTAGTTGAATCTGTGCTTTAAATTCAATACTTGACTGAGGGACCTTACAGATGTTGTATGTAATGAGGACAGAGGAAGGGGTAGTCATTCAAAAATCATGTCAAGCCCTATTATTTCACACAGAGTGAGTCCCATGTAACTTATTATGTGATTTGTTAAGCCACATTTTTCAGTGGTGGAAAAAGTACCCAATTGTCATACTTGAGTAAAAGTATAGATATGTTACTAGAAAGTTATTCAAGTAAAAGTCAGCCAATAAAATACTACTTGAGTAAAAGTCTAAAAGTATTTGGTTTTAAATATACTGAAGTATCAAAAGTAAATGGAATTGCTAAAATATACATAAGGATCAAATGTAAAAGTATAAATAATTTAAAATTCCTTATATAATGCAGCAGATGGCACCATTTTCTTGTTTTAAAAATTGACGGACAGCCAGGGGCACACTAAAACACTCTGATATTATTTACAAAAGATGCATTTGTGTTTAGTGAGTCCGCCTGCCCAGAGGCAGTAGGGATGAACAAGTGTTCTCTTGATAAGTGTGTGAATTTGACCATTTTCCTGTCCTGGTAAGCATTCAAAATGTAACGAATACTTTGGGTTGTCAGGGAAAATGTAGGAAGTAAAAAGTACAATATTTTCATTAGGAATGTAGTGAAGTAAAAGTTGTAAAAAAAATAGTAAAGCACAGATACCCCCCAAAAAATAGTACTTTCAAGAATTTTTACTTAAGTACTTTACACCACTGCAAATTTTACTTCTGAACTAATTTAGGCTTGCCTAAACAAAGGGGGAGAATACTTATGCAATGACTATATTTTAGTTATTAAATATGTAAACATTTGTAGAATTTTATTTTCAGTTTGACATTACGGAGTATTTTGTTTAGATCAATAACAAAAAATTAAAATTAAATATATCTCAATTCCACTTTGTAACGCAACAAAATGTGAAAAAAGTTCAACGTGGTCTAGACTTTCTATAGGACTGTATCTGGCCGCCATTCAGCTAGCACAATCAGATGTCAAACTATAGCTTGGCATTTATATTTGTACTGTACCATTGTAACGTGGGGGATTAAACAATAAAGGGACCTCAGCCTGTTACCTATGGCAGAAACATACTGTATAAAATACTGTATATTTGTTGAGACTGATCCCTGCCATTGTTCTGTCAGTATGCAGGGAACGTTGACGAGAACATTGCTGATGTCATTGTGATGAGGATCAAAACAGTGGACAGAGATCTAGAATACACAGATAACTGGCGGGCCGTCTTTCACATCACCCAAGGCAACGAGGATGGACTCTTCTCCATCGAGACGGACCAAGACACCAACGAAGGCATTCTGAAGCTGATCAAGGTATGACTGGACTCTAAGACCTCACTCAATGTTGTTTGGACATTTTGAGCTTATGTTATCTGACTGTATTTTCACATATGGTTTGAGTTGTCAAACTCAGTTCTGTAGATGCCTATTGACGCAGTATGTCTAAGAGTTTAATATATTTTTTCCTCATCTCAAACCCGCAGGCAGTAGATTTCGAGGAAGTCCAGAAATTAGAACTTGGAATAGTCATTGAGAACGTAGCTCCTTTTGTTGTAGGGAGTGCTGTAGCGATGGATGTGGATGTTAATGCTGGGGGGGGGGGAGGGCCGGGAGCTGGAACTGGAGATGGGGTTGGAGCTGGAGCTGGGGCAGGCGCTGGAGCAGGAGCTGGTGTTGAAGTAGGAGTGGATGTTGGGGGAGATGTGGGGGTGAATGCAGGGGTGGTTGTTGGGGCTGGGGTTAAACCAGGAGTTGGGCCTGGGGTTAAGCCTGATCCCAATGGGAAGCCGAAACCAAAGCCAAAGCCTAAAGGGGGAAGAACTACCCGATTTCGATCGCAGTTAACAACATGCCGGAAGGTCCAGCATTTAAGCCCAGCACCAAACCTGTGTCTGTCTCTGAGGATCCCAACAAAATGCCGAAGGACGGAGTGATCGCCTCGTACCCTGCTGTGGATGGAGATACAGGGGAGCCTGCTGAGAACGTCAGGTTAGTGGGCTGACCAAGGAAACGACCAGAAACGGGTAAAATTATCAGTCAAATCAAATCAAATTTTATTTGTCACATACACATGGTTAGCAGATGTTAATGCGAGTGTAACGAAATGCTTGTGCTTCTAGTTCCGACAATGCAGTAATAACCAACAAGTAATCTAACTAACAATTCCTAAACTACTGTCTTATACACAGTGTAAGGGGATAAAGACTATGTACATAAGGATATATGAATGAGTGATGGTACAGAGCAGCATAGGCAAGATACAGTAGATGGTATCGAGTACAGTATATACATATGAGATGAGTATGTAAACAAAGTGGCATAGTTAAAGTGGCTAGTGATACATGTATTACATAAGGATGCAGTCGATGATATAGAGTACAGTATATACGTATGCATATGAGAAGAATAATGTAGGGTAAGTAACATTATATAAGGTAGCATTGTTTAAAGTGGCTAGTGATATATTTACATCATTTCCCATCAATTCCCATTATTAAAGTGGCTGGAGTTGAGTCAGTGTCAGTGTGTTGGCAGCAGCCACTCAATGTTAGTGGTGACTGTTTAACAGTCTGATGGCCTTGAGATAGAAGCTGTTTTTCAGTCTCTCGGTCCCAGCTTTGATGCACCTGTACTGACCTCGCCTTCTGGATGATAGCGGGGTGAATAGGCAGTGGCTCGGGTGGTTGATGTCCTTGATGATCTTTATGGCCTTCCTGTAACATCGGGTGGTGTAGGTGTCCTGGAGGGCAGGTAGTTTGCCCCCGGTGATGCGTTGTGCAGACCTCACTACCCTCTGGAGAGCCTTATGGTTGAGGGCGGAGCAGTTGCCGTACCAGGCGGTGATACAGCCCGCCAGGATGCTCTCGATTGTGCATCTGTAGAAGTTTGTGAGTGCTTTTGGTGACAAGCTGAATTTCTTCAGCCTCCTGAGGTTGAAGAGGCGCTGCTGCGCCTTCTTCACGATGCTGTCTGTGTGAGTGGACCAATTCAGTTTGTCTGTGATGTGTATGCCGAGGAACTTAAAACTTGCTACTCTCTCCACTACTGTTCCATCGATGTGGATAGGGGGGTGTTCCCTCTGCTGTTTCCTGAAGTCCACAATCATCTTCTTAGTTTTGTTGACGTTGAGTGTGAGGTTATTTTCCTGACACCACACTCCGAGGGCCCTCACCTCCTCCCTGTAGGCCGTCTCGTCGTTGTTGGTAATCAAGCCTACCACTGTTGTGTCGTTTTGATGATTGAGTTGGAGGCGTGCGTGGCCACGCAGTCGTGGGTGAACAGGGTGTACAGGAGAGGGCTCAGAACGCACCCTTGTGGGGCCCCAGTATTGAGGATCAGCGGGGAGGAGATGTTGTCAGCGGGGAGGAGGGTACTATGGTGTTGAATGCCGAGCTGTAGTCGCTGAAAAGCATTCTCACATAGGTCTTCCTCTTGTCCAGATTGGTTAGGGCAGTGTGCAGTGTGGTTGAGATTGCATCGTCTGTGGACCTATTTGGGCGGTAAGCAAATTGGAGTGGGTCTAGGGTGTCAGGTAGGATGGAGGTGATATGGTCCTTGACTAGTCTCTCAAAGCACTTCATGATGACGGAAGTGAGTGCTACAGGGTGGTAGTCGTTTAGCTCAGTTACCTTAGCTTTCATGGGAACAGGAACAATGGTGGCCCTCTTGAAGCATGTGGGAACAGCAGACTGGTATAGGGATTGATTGAATATGTCCGTAAACACACCAGCCAGCTGGTCTGCGCATGCTCTGAGGGCGCGGCTGGGGATGCCGTCTGGGCCTTCAGCCTTGCGAGGGTTAACACGTTTAAATGTTTTACTCACCTCGGCTGCAGTGAAGGAGAGACCGCATGTTTCCGTTGCAGGCCGTGTCAGTGGCACTGTATTGTCCTCAAAGCGGGCAAAAAAGTTATTTAGTCTGCCTGGGAGCAAGACATCCTGGTCTGTGGCGGGGCTGGATTTCTTCCTGTAGTCCGTGATTGACTGTAGACCCTGCCACATGCCTCTTGTGTCTGAGCCGTTGAATTGAGATTCTACTTTGTCTCTGTACTGACGCTTAGCTTGTTTGATAGCCTTACGGAGGGAATAGCTGCACTGTTTGTATTCAGTCATGTTACCAGACACCTTGCCCTGATTGAAAGCAGTGGTTCGCGCTTTCAGTTTCACGCAAATGCTGCCATCAATCCACGGTTTCTGGTTAGGGAATGTTTTAATCGTTGCTATGGGAACGACATCTTCAACGCACGTTCTAATGAACTCGCACACCGAATCAGCGTATTCGTCAATGTTGTTATCTGACGCAATACGAAACATATCCCAGTCCACGTGATGGAAGCAGTCTTGGAGTGTGGAGTCAGCTTGGTCGGACCAGCGTTGGACAGACCTCAGCGTGGGAGCTTCTTTTTTTAATTTTTGTCTGTAGGCAGGTATCAGCAAAATGGAGTCGTGGTCAGCTTTTCCGAAAGGGGGGCGGGGCAGGGCCTTATATGCGTCGCGGAAGTTAGAGTAACAGTGATCCAAGGTTTTTCCACCCCTGGTGATCAACAGTAATATAAAAGCTAAGATGCCAAAAACATAAGAGGGTGATTCCTCACAAAAGTAAAACAAAAAAAGACCACGTTTTTGAGGATTTCCACTAAATGTAATCCATAGACGGGTCCTTTGGAGGAAAGATTGTTGACATATATTTGACATTTGCATCTTAAAAAGCCTAACTGAGAAATAATGAATTTAATTATGACATTTTGTGACATTTCGGCCTGACCCAAGCCTCTTTGAGACTCCATGTTGTAGGTGTTACAAAGCTAAAGTTGGTGTAGTATTTTGATTTCAATTACACATTTCTTACATACATTTAAGAATATTAAAAAATATAACATTTTGATTTGGCAAATGTTTCTCTACATTGTTTAACATAATACTCTACGGGCATATCAAAGTTCCATAGTGGGATCACTGTTAGTTTTTAACGTTATGGCCCATTTTATACAGAGAAATTGGAAAAGTAGGCAGTGTACCCAATCACATCCCTCCTTTTACTTGTATCATTGCACATCCTGCAAATAACTAGCAAAGGGCGACCATTTGTTATCCTTTTCACGTTCACTCTGTTAGTAATGCTTACAAATTGGGTCACAACACTAAAAATAGCAGATCCCACTTTGATATGCCTGTAGATTATATTATGTTCAACAAGATATTGACACATTTGCCAAATCAAAAATTGTATATTTTCAATATTCATGTTAATATTCATAAATGTGTGTAGGAATTGTTTTGAAATGTGAATATTTTTTAATTGAACCTTTATTTAACTAGGCAAGTCAGTTAAGAACAAATTATTTTTTACAATGATGGCCTACCAGGGAACAGTGGGTTAACTGCCTTGTTCAGGGGCACAACAACAGATTTTTACCTTGTCAGCTCAGGGATTTGATCCAGCAACCTTCCAGTTCGCTCTAACCACTAGGCTACCTGCCCAGCGGCCTTCGATCCAGCAACCTTCCGGTTACTGGCCCAACGTTCTAACCACTACAGGCTACCTGTAGTAGTAATTTGGAAATCAAATTACTACTACACAATTACAGAGCAAGCGGTAAATTTTCATATGACACCAACTTTTGCTTTGTACAGATTAAACATGTCTTTTTACAAATATTCCAACTTCAATTAATTATTTACACTTTAAGATACAAATGTCAAATATCTGTCTTACAATCCTTTCTCCAAAGGACCATTAGCCTAAAATAATTTAGTGGTGAAAATCCAAAATAATGGTATTTTTTGTTTTTGTTCATTAGGAATCGCCCAAGATTTGACATATTCAGACTCTTAATGTGTCTGTAAGTTGTCTTGTTAATATTAATCCATATTCCTCACTGCCTTTTCCAGGTATGCCAAAGCCTATGACCCAGACAACTGGGTGACCATCGATGACAAGACAGCTGAGATAAGACTTATCAAGACGCCAGATCGAGAGTCTAAGTTCTTGGTGAATGGGACATACTTTGCCAAGATACTCGTCATTACCCAAGGTACTGTAAGATACTTTAGTGTCTAGCTAGGGCTTAATACAGAAATTGACTAAAATACTGACTATCATCTTCATTCTTCTTCATTCTTCGACATTAATATGAAGGTTAGCCTGTTAGAAATTAGCCTCAACAGTAACTGTCATAAATACTTCTCATAATTCAAAATGATCTTCTTGTCATGCTGTTGGCCCAGGCCTTGCCACTGAGTTTCTAATCTAATACAGCTGGGTGTGTTGCTCAACTCTCATCCTCCCTTAACAAGTTCAATGTTTATGAGAGCGGGTGGAAATATTTGCCGGAGATAATTCATCTTGGAAAAAGCACAGCAGAGACCGGTCCTTTTAAACAGCTTAACTATTCTGGGTGTAGGCTTATTGCTCAACTAAGGGAATCAAATGTGATGACGATGGAGAGATGCCTGTCAAAAACAACAACATGAAGCAACACGTCTATCCATGAGAAATGAAAACTAATCAGAGTCCAGAAAATAAAAATGCATAGATACAGTGCCTTCGTAAAGTATTCAGACCCCTTGACTTTTTCCACATTTTGTTACGTTTCAGCCTTATTCTAAAATGGATTAAATAAAATGTTAAAAATCCTCTGCAATCTACTCACAATACCCGATAATGACAAAGCAAAGCAAACAGGTTTTTAGATTTTTTCCCTCAAATTTATTAAAAGAAAAATCAGAAATACCGTATTTACATAAGAAAATAGACCCTTTTCTATGAGACTCGAAATTGAGCTCAGGTGCATCTCGTTTCCATTGATCATCCTTGAGATGTTTCTAATTTGAGTCCACCTGTGGTATAGTCAATTGATTGGACATGATTTGGAAAGGCCTGTCTATATACGTTTCAACAGTAGACAGTGCATGTCAGAGCATAAAACCAATCTATGAGGTCAAAGGAATTGTCCATAGAGCTCCGAGTCAGGTATGTGTCGAGGCACAGCTCGAGGGAAGGGTACCAAAACATTTCTGCATGTATTGATTCAAGGGGTTCAATACTTATCTAATCAAGATACAGTAGAGTGTTTTATTTATCTTTTACAAATGTTAGAATTTTTCTTCTACTGACATTACAGAGTATTTTATGTAGATTGTCGACAAAACATGACAATTAAATCCATTTTAATCCCCTTTGTAACAACAAAATGTGGGAAAAGTGAAGGGATGTGAATACTTTCTGAAGGCACTGTAAACTAAAATGAAGGTCCCAGAGCTACACAAAAGGTGATATCTAGAACCGTGCAGAATCCTTTCCACAGAGGGTTTAACATGGAACCCAAAAGCATTGTTCTTGGAACCAAAAAGGGCTCTCCTATAGGGACAGCCAAAGAACCCTTTTGGAACCAATATTTTTAAGAGTGTATTAAGCCAAAGTAATGTCCCTGTGGTAACACTTCACTCAATGCTGAAAGGTACAGTATAATGCAATATGATCCAGTTACAATGCATTATAAGACTTGTCATTAGTATGCCTGAAACGGTGGTCTGTATGAGTTTGACTATGAAAACATCTATTGTTTTACAGATATGCCCTCTAAGACAGCCACGGGCACCATAGCCATCCAGGTCCAAGACTTCAATGACCACTGCCCCATGCTGACTACTACCTATGAGAGCGTGTGCTCGGGCAAACATACGGTCAACGCCACCGCGTTCGACGAGGATATCTCGCCCAATGGAGCTCCGTTCACCTTCACCGTGGTGGCTGAGGGGACACGTGGCAAATGGGAAATAGAACACATCAATGGTAAGAACAGTACAGGAACATGTACAGTGCTTTCAGAACGTATTCACACCCCTGGACTTTTCCACATTTTTTGGTGTTACAGCCTAAATTTAAAAATTTTTAGTCACTGGCCTACACACAATACAGTACCCCATAATGTCAAAGTGGAATTATGTTTTTCGAAATTTGAACAAATGAATGAAACATTTAAAGATGAAATGTAATAAGTACGCAACCAATTTGTTATGGCAAGCCTAAATAAGTCCAGGGATAAAAATGTGTTTAATAAGTGACATAATAAATTGCATGGACTCACTCCACTATGGCTATTTATAAATAAAAAATACAATTGTGCCGTCTGGTTGGCTTAAAATAAGGAATCAGTGTATTTTAGCAATTATATTTACTTTTGAAACTTAAGTATATTTCAAACCAAATACTTTTAGACTTTTACTTTTTTTACTGGGGGACTTTCACTGTTACTTGAGTCATTTTCTATTAAGGTATCTTTACTTTTACTCAAGTATGACAATTGAGTACTTTTTCCACCACTGTCAACAACCAATTTGACAGAGCTTGAAGAACTTTGAAAAGAACAATGGGCAAATATTGTGCAATCCAGGTGTACAAAGCTCTTAGAGACTTACCCAGAAAGACTCACAGTGGTAATCGCTGCCAAGGGTGTTTCTAACATGTATTGACTCAGGGGTGTGAATACTTATGTAAATGAGATATCTGTATTTCATTTAAATCCATTTAAAAAACATGTTTTCACTTTGTCGATATAGGGTATTGTGTGCAGATTGGTGGGAAAAAAATATTTGATCCATTTTGAATTCAGGCTGTAACAACAAAATGTGGAATAAGTCAAGGGTATGAATACTTTCTGAAGGCACTGTCCATTGTCTATCTATAGCTACAAAGAGTGTAGCTATTCCCTCCGCAAGGCAATCAAACAAGCTAAGCGTCAGTATAGAGACAAAGTAGAATCTCAATTCAACGGCTCAGACACAAGAGGTATGTGGCAGGGTCTACAGTCAATCACGGATTACAAAAAGAAAACCAGCCCCGCCACGGACCAGGATGTCTTGCTCCCAGGCAGACTAAATAACTTTTTTGCCCGCTTTGAGGACAATACAGTGCCACTGACACGGCCTGCAACGAAAACATGCGGACTCTCCTTCACTGCAGCCGGGGTGAGTAAAACATTTAAACATGTTAACCCTCGCAAGGCTGCAGGCCCAGACGGCATCCCCAGCCGCGCCCAGACTAGCTGGCTGGTGTGTTTACGGCCATATTCAATCAATCCCTATACCAGTCTGCTGTTCCCACATGCTTCAAGAGGGCCACCATTGTTCCTGTTCCCAAGAAAGCTAAGGTAACTGAGCTAAACGACTACTGCCCCGTAGCACTCACTTCCGTCATCATGAAGTGCTTTGAGAGACTAGTCAAGGACCATATCACCTCCACCCTACCTGACACCCTAGACCCACTCCAATTTGCTTACCGCCCAAATAGGTCCACAGACGTTGCAATCTCAACCATGCTGCACACTGCCCTAAACCATCTGGACAAGAGGAATACCTATGTGAGAATGCTGTTCATCGACTACAGCTCGGCATTTAACACCATAGTACCCTCCAAGCCCGTCATCAAGCTCGAGACCCTGGGTCTCGACCCCGCCCTGTGCAACTGGGTACTGGACTTCCTGACGGGCCGCCCCCAGGTGGTGAGGGTAGGCAACAACATCTCCACCCCGCTGATCCTCAACACTGGGGCCCCACAAGGGTGCGTTCTGAGCCCTCTCCTGTACTCCCTGTTCACCCACGACTGCGTGGCCACACACGCCTCCAACTCAATCATCAAAACGACACAACAGTGGTAGGCTTGATTACCAACAACGACGAGACGGCCTACAGGGAGGAGGTGAGGGCCCTCGGAGTGTGGTGTCAGGAAAATAACCTCACACTGATTGTGGACTTCAGGAAACAGCAGAGGGAACACCCCCCTATCCACATCGATGGAACAGTAGTGGAGAGGGTAGTAAGATTTAAGTTCCTCGGCATACACATCACAGACAAACTGAATTGGTCCCCCCACACAGACAGCATCGTGAAGAAGGTGCAGCAGCGCCTCTTCAACCTCAGGAGGCTGAAGAAATTCGGCTTGTCACCAAAAGCACTCACAAACTTCTACAGATGCACAATCGAGAGCATCCTGGCGGGCTGTATCACTGCCTGGTACGGCAACTGCTCCGCCCACAACCGTAAGGCTCTCCAGAGGGTAGTGAGGTCTGCACAACGCATCACCGGGGGCAAACTACCTGCCCTCCAGGACACCTACACCACCCGATGTTACAGGAAGGCCATACAGATCATCAAGGACAGCAACCACCCGAGCCACTGCCTGTTCACCCCGCTATCATCCAGATGACGAGGTCAGTACAGGTGCATCAAAGCTGGGACCGAGAGACTGAAAAACAGCTTCTATCTCAAGGCCATCAGACTGTTAAACAGCCACCACTAACATTGAGTGGCTGCTGCCAACACACTGACTCAACTCCAGCCACTTTAATAATGGGAATTGATGGGAAATGATGTAAAATATATCACTAGCCACTTTAAACAATGCTACCTAATAAAATGTTTACATACCCTACATTATTCATCTCATATGTATACGTATATACTGTACTCTATATCATCTACTGCATCTTTATGTAATACATGTATCACTAGCCACTTTAGCTATGCCACTTTGTTTACATACTCATCTCATATGTATATACTGTACTCGATACCATCTACTGTATCTTGCCTACGCTGTGTACCATCACTCATTCATATATCTTTATGTACATATTCTTTATCCCCTTACACTTGTGTGTATAAGACAGTAGTTTTGGAATTGTTAGTTACAGTGCCTTGCGAAAGTATTCGGCCCCCTTGAACTTTGCGACCTTTTGCCACATTTCAGGCTTCAAACATAAAGTAATAACTGTAATAACTGTATTTTGATCTCTGAATGATCCAATGTTGACCTAAATGACTAATGATGATAAATACAATCCACCTGTGTGTAATCAAGTCTCCGTATAAATGCACCTGCACTGTGATAGTCTCAGAGGTCCGTTAAAAGCGCAGAGAGCATCATGAAGAGCAAGGAACACACCAGGCAGGTCCGAGATACTGTTGTGAAGAAGTTTAAAGCCGGATTTGGATACAAAAAGATTTCCCAAGCTTTAAACATCCCAAGGAGCACTGTGCAAGCGATAATATTGAAATGGAAGGAGTATCAGACCACTGCAAATCTACCAAGACCTGGCTGTCCCTCTAAACTTTCAGCTCATACAAGGAGAAGACTGATCAGAGATGCAGCCAAGAGGCCCATGATCACTCTGGATGAACTGCAGAGATCTACAGCTGAGGTGGGAGACTCTGTCCATAGAACAACAATCAGTCGTATATTGCACAAATCTGGCCTTTATGGAAGAGTGACAAGAAGAAAGCCATTTCTTAAAGATATCCATAAAAAGTGTTGTTTAAAGTTTGCCACAAGCCACCTGGGAGACACACCAAACATGTGGAAGAAGGTGCTCTGGTCAGATTAAACCAAAATTGAACTTTTTGGCAACAATGCAAAACGTTTTGTTTGGCGTAAAAGCAACACAGCGCATCACCCTGAACACACCATCCCCACTGTCAAACATGGTGGTGGCAGCATCATGGTTTGGGCCTGCTTTTCTTCAGCAGGGACAGGGAAGATGGTTAAAATTGATGGGAAGATGGATGGAGCCAAATACAGGACCATTCTGGAAGAAAACCTGATGACTGGGACAGGGACAAAAGACCTGAGACTGGGACAGAGATTTGTCTTCCAACAAGACAATGATCCAAAACATAAAGCAAAATCTACAATGGAATGGTTCAAAAATAAACATATCCAGGTGTTAGAATGGCCAAGTCAAAGTCCAGACCTGAATCCAATCAAGAATCTGTTGGAAAGAACTGAAAACTGCTGTTCACAAATGCTCTCCATCCAACCTCACTGAGCTCGAGCTGTTTTGTAAGGAGGAATGGGGAAAAATGTCAGTCTCTCGATGTGCAAAACTGATAGAGACATACCCCAAGCGACTTACAGCTGTAATCGCAGCAAAAGGTGGCGCTACAAAGTATTAACTTAAGGGGGCTGAATAATTTTGCACGCCCAATTTTTCAGTTTTTGATTTGTTAAAAAAGTTTGAAATATCCAATAAATGTCATTCCACTTCATGATTGTGTCCCACTTGTTGTTGATTCTTCACAAAAAAATACAGTTTTATATCTTTATGTTTGAAGCCTGAAATGTGGCAAAAGGTCGCAAAGTTCAAGGGGGCCGAATACTTTCGCAAGGCACTGTAGATTACTTGTTGGTTATTACTGCATTGTCGGAAGTAGAAGCACAAGCATTTCGCTACACTCGCATTAACATCTGCTAACCATGTGTATGTGACAAATAAAATTGGACTTGATTTGATTTGATAACTGTTTCTCACTAGGAAGAGGAACTAGACAATGATATTTCTGCCCCCTTAACTGCTTGCAATAGCACTCAAACCCCTCACACCAAAAATTATATTAAAACAAATTACATAAGACCTTACCAACATAAATTAAGTTAATATGCACTGTAATGATGCAGTCAAACATTTCATCCATATTCATGGAGATTCATAGTATCTCTCTCTGTTTCTCTTTCTCTCTCCCTACATCCCTCCATATCCTAGGCACGATGGCTGTCTTGCGATCTACTGAGGCATTATGGCCGGGTGAGTATGAGGTGAGGGTGGCAGTAGCAGACGAGCAGGGCCTGTCCTGCCCAGAGCCACAGGTGTTCAAGGTGGAGGTATGTACCTGTTTGGAGGGGGAAGACTGTGGCTCCAGGACTATCAGTTTACGCCAAAAGACCACCGACGCCATAATTGGTACCCCTGCCATCGGACTGCTCATCTTAGCCAGCTGTGTTCTGCTACGTGAGTTGGGCTATGCTAAAGACACTCATATATTTCACACACACACACACACAAAGTCATGCCTCACAAGTTTATTAGGAATACACATCAGTTCATATAGACACAACACGTGCGCACACACACGTTCATACTCACCCTGAAGTGTGTCTCCTTGTCTCTGTGTTTGCAGTGGTACCTCTGATGCTGCTGTTCTGTCAGTGTAGAGGAGCCTTCGCTGACCAGTTCACTGACCTGCCGTTCGATGCCAAGGAATACCTCATGTCCTACCACACTGAGGGAAAGGGAGAGGATAAGGTGATGCCTTCTTCAAGTTCCCATATTGACATTGTAACTATTTTGTTAGTTTATGTCAGTTATGAGATGTATAGCTTATTATATGTAAAATATTCACAATTACAAACATCAACATACTGTATGTGACATACCGTCATTTCTGGACTATTAAGCGCACCTGAATATAAACCGCACCAACTGATTTTTTTTAAATGTATTTTGTACATAAATAAGCCGCACATGTCTATAAACCGCAGGTGCCTACCGGTACATTGAAACAAATTAACTTTGCACAGCCTTTAAACGAAACACGGCTTGTAACAAAAATAAATAGGCTTTAACGAAATACGGCTTGTAACAAAAATAAATAGGCTTTAACGAAACACGGCTTGTCACAAAAATTAAACAGTAGCCTACCAAGAAAGTCATTGGTCACTATCTTCCTCCTCCTGTGCACTGAAACCACTGAAGTCATCTCCTTCGGTGTCGGAGTTGAATAGCCTCAGAATTGCTTCATCAGATGTTGGATCGTTTTCATTGTCACTCTCGTCACTTTCATCCGGAGGCAAATTCCCCGCTGAACTGCCCTCAACAACACGCAGCAGTCCAGCCTTTCGAAACCAGTTGATGATAGTGGATTTTTTGACAATGCTCCACACTGTCAGGACCCACTGGCAGACTTGACCATAAGTGGCTCTTCGCATGCAGCCCGTTTTAGTGAAGGTATTCTCCCCACTTGGCATCCAAGCCTCCCACTGAACATGGAGCGCCACCTTAAATGCATAATTTACACTGATGTCCAGTGGCTGCAAATACTTTGTTGTGCCCCCAGGAATCACAGCTGGAATTGAGTTTGTCCTCTTGATGGCTTCTTTCACAGAATCTGTTATGTGGGCCCTCATGCTGTCCAACACGAGCAATGCCTTGTTCTTGTGAAAGAATCCCCCCGGTCGCTTGCCGTAACACTCCGTATGCCATTCATGCATTAGGCCTTCCGTCATCCATCCTTTCTTGTTGACTTTCATAACAATTCCTCTCTGGAATTTTTATTTTGTCATCGTCATGTGTTTAAATTTCAACATCGGTGGAAGCTTTTCTCCCGATGCCGTGCAGCTCAGAACACAGGTGAAGTGCGTTTTTTCATGCCCAGTTGTTTTCAGCGTGACGGATGATTCGCCTTTCCTGTTGACAGTCCGAGTGAGAGGCAGGTCAAACGTCAGAGGAACCTCATCCATATTTATGATGTTGTGCGGGCCGATGGAATGCTCCTCTATCTTTGCATCAGTGAATTTGCGGGAGTTTGAAACTTTTTCCTCGTAGTCGGGAGGGAGCTGCTGACACAGACTCGTCCGTACCCTGATGGACAGGCCTTTACGTCTCATAAATCTTAGACACCACGATGGTCCACCTCTAAAATCCTCAAACTTCATTGCGGTGGCGATTGTTTTGGCTTTCAGTCGGATCTGCACAGTTGAAACACCTCGGCCGTCTGCTCTCTGTGTGTTGACCCAGTCTTCAAGCTCATTTTCTAGTACGGGCCATCTGCTTTTCTTCCCTCTGAAAGCTTTTGTTGTCTTTTTGCACTGAGTCAGTTCCTCACGCTGCTGTTTCCAACGTCTTATCATCGACTCATTAAGGCCAAGCTCCCGTGCAACAGCTCTATTTCCTTTTCCAACAGCCAGATCGATCGCCTTCAACTTGAAAGCTGCATCATATGCATTTCTCCGTGTCTTTGCCATGATGAGGGTGACAAAATGACTACCGTAATCAGAATGATGGGAAGTTTGAGCGCGCTCGATTTACGTCACATTATGTGACGGTGCTCAGTTTTTTGGCGGCATGAATCTTGTGAAAGCGGGAAAAATCCATAAATTAGCCGCGTCATTGTATAAACCACGAGGTTCAAAGCGTGGGAAAAAAAGTAGAGGCTTATAGTCCGGAAATTACGGTACATATTCAATGCTTTTACGTAAATACACTATATGGCCACTATATACACTGCTCGTCGAACATCTCATTCCAAAATTATGTGCATTAATATGGAGTTGGTCCCCCCCGTTGCTGCTATAACAGCTTCCACTATTCCAGGAAGGCTTTCCACTAGATGTTGGAACATTGCTGAGGGGAATTGCTCCCATTCAGCCACAAACATTAGTGAGGTCGGGCACTGATGTTGGGCGATTAGACCCGGCTTGCAGTCAGTGTTATAATTCATCCCAAAGGTGTTCGATGGAGTTTAGGTCCAGGCTCTGTGCAGGCAAGTCAAGTTCTTCCACACCGATCTTGACAAACCATTTCTGTATGGATCTCGCTTTGTGAACAGGGGCATTGTCATGCTGAACAGGAAAGGGCCTTCCCCAAACTGTTGCCACAAAGTTGGAAGCAAGGAATTGTCTAGAATGTACAGTAATTATATGCTGTAGCATTACGATTTCCCTTCACTGGAACTAAGGGGCCAACCCCGAACCAAGAAAACGGCCCCAAATTATTCCTCCTCCACCAAACTTTACCATTGGCACGTTCTCCTGACATCCACCAAACCCAGATTCATCCGTCGGACTGCCAGATGGTGAAGTGTGATTCATCACTCCAGAGAACACGTTTCCACTGCTCCAGAGTCCAATGGCGGCAAACTTTTCACCACTCCAGCCGACACTTGATATTGCGCATGGTGATTTTTAAGCTCCCAACAAACAGTTATTGTGCTGACGTTGCTTCCAGAGGCAGTTTGGAAATCAGTAATGAGTGTCAAAAATGTTTTTAAACGCTATGCACTTCAACACTCAGCGGTCCTGTTCTGTGAGCTTGTGTGGTCTACCACTTCGCAGTTAAGCCATTGTTGTTCCTAGACGTTTCCACTTCACAATAACAGCCTTTACAACTCTAGCAGGGCAGAAATATGATAAACTGAGGTGGCATCCTATGCTGAGCTCTTCAGTACAGGCTTTTCTACTGCCAATTCTTGTCTATGGAGATTGCATGGTTGTGGGCTTGATTTTATACACCTGTCAGCAACGGGTGTGGCTGAAATAGCCAAATCCAGTAATTTTAAGGAATGTCCACAAACTTTTATTGTATGTAAAATAGGTAATTTTAAGATTGTGTTGCATTCCTATGGTTATTTGACATGTATCAACATGTCGGTTTGATTGTCTATTTGTTTTTTTGTTTTGTTGTGTAGGAGGTGCCCCTACTCAGTATTCCTACAACCGTAACTGATGGAAGGGCTGCACTAGGAACAGGATCAATTCGGCCAGCAAACATCGCCACAAAATCCTCACGTAATACTACAAACAATATACATCAGAGCAGTGGGGTCTCCAGTGAGGACATGCATACACTGCGTCGGGAGCAGAGCCACATGGGTATGGAGATGGACTACACCTATGGACTCCAGAATGGTGGAGGCTTTGAGGCTAGTATGGGGCTGGGAAGCAGCACCATGCATTCCAGATACGCCACACACACCTCACATGTCAAACAAGACATCTATGAGGACATGGCACTCCCATGTACTTTCCTGGATGGCTACTACTCACAGGTAAATGGTTGAACATCTTTGTTATGAGGGAAAATACTGTATTTCAATATGTTGAAAATGTCTTATGACCACATTTGATTTAGGTCCCCAACATATACAACATTAGGTCTCGAGCATGTACAATCTAAGTTCTGATCACAAAAAAGGCACACAGTATGTCAAATGAGTCTATCTTATCCCCTCATGCAGAAAGTGACATGTGCATCTCAGAACCCTCCACTGAAAGACAGTAAGTTGGTGTATGACTACGAGGGCCAGGGCTCTCCTGTCGGCTCGGTGGGATGCTGCAGCCTACTGGAATCTGACAACGACCTCCAGTTCCTCAATGACCTGGGGCCAAAGTTCAAGACCCTGGCTGACATCTGCTCTCCTCCAAAACCTCAACCCAAACCTAGAATGGTGGAGCGCATCTTCGAGCCAAAACACCCCGAAATCAAAAGAGAGAGCATCGTCACCGCCAACAATGTCAACATCACCAAATCTTCCATTAGAAATGTCAATATCAACCAATCATCCACCAGCACCAGCAGAGTCAATATCTCCCAAACACCTCCCACCAGTCCCCCTGCCACTGGGGTTAGTAACTTCTCAATCAGTCAGTCCGCCACTTTCCCACCGCCCCCTACGCAGACGATTCTGCTGCAGCAACAGCCTATGTACTACACCACCATGCAGCCCATGGTGCAGCCCCTGATGCAACCCATACAGTATGTACTGGCTGATGGCGGCTCTACCACCAACCTAAACCGTATGGTAGTGCTCAACGGGCCCCCTGTGTCTGGAACCATGGGAAGTCTGGGAGGCCTTGTCATCCAAGGCAACAGGGTCATATCAGAGACCTCCACTAGCCCCACCAGTCCCAGTACCCCAGGAAGCCCCACCATGCTGGGGCTGGGTAGTCCCAGAAGCCCTGGGTGGATCCAAGGCTCCCTACCCAGGGGTGGCCTGGGTGGTCTGTCTGTAGTGGGGCACAGCCCTGATGGTAACTATGTTTACATGGAAAGGCAGGTTAATGTAAGTGGAGAGCCACAGGTGGGGTCTGGGGTCCCAGGTGCACCTTCTCAGGGCAGTTTGCCCAGGGGTGCGTTCCTGTTGAAGGAGGCTGCTCCCCCTCAGGGGGTTTTAGGCCTGGCAGCCCAGGGTGTGGGTGGGGGTGGTGGAGGTGTGTATGGCGTTATGCCAGGACATACCTTTACAAGGGTGAGGCAGGTTGGGGGTGGGCCTATTGGGGTTGGGCCGGCTGGAATGGGGCCAGGGGGGATAGGGCAGATAGTTATAGGATCGCAGGGACTCCCAATGTGGGTGCCACTGAGCCCCCCAGGGGGTAGCCGTGGACAGATGGAGGGGGCAGCGCCAACAGGTGATTCTCAACCAACTCCGGTTACTGTTGAAATACCAGAGTCCAGAGTGGCAGAGATTGAGAGGAAACTGGTGTTTGAGGGCCATAGTGAACCAGGTGAGCAAATAGAGGAGGAGGAAGAGGAGGAAGAGGAAGGGGAGGAAGAGGAAGAGGAGGAGGAAGAAGAGGAAAAGCAGGAGGAAGAGAATGAGGAGGAGGAAGAGGAGCCTTTAGAACAGACAAAAGAAACAGCTGTGACTGAGGAAGAATCCGTAACTTTAGCTTTGACCTCAGAGCCATCAACAGAACAGGTTGAGCCATCTGAGTCACTGGAACACAAACTAACATACCAATCCATTGAGTCAAGCCATCCAACAGATGAAGATGCATCAACTCAATTAAATGAAGTCTCTGGAGCTCTCAATGAAGAAGGCCTAGTTAACTCTGAGGACCAGCTGTCGGATGAGGATGTGTCCATGGTAGTTGAGGCCTCCTCAGAAGAAGCATCCATGTCCGAATCAGACATTATAGATTTAGTTGGTACAGATCAGCCAACTGAGGATGAAGACTCTATAGATCTAGTTGGTACAGAGCAGTCAGCCGAGGAAGAAGACATTATAGATCTAGTTGGTACAGATCAGCCAGTCAAGGAAGAAGACATTATAGATCTAGTTGGTACAGATCAGCGACCCGAGGAAGAATCAACAGAACTGACTCTGGAAGAGGAAGTGGTTTCAGAATCGCAGGAATTTCAGCTAACTGTGGATCCAGTCACTAACGGTCAACGAGAGAAGGATATTACTGAGACAGAAGAGATGATGGTATCAGAAGCACAGCAAGATCCGGTCACAGTTGATGACATCACTGATAGCCAAGAGGAGGGTACAGCTGAGGAGGAAATTATGTCACAGCTTCAGTTAGATGAGCTCACAGTAGATAGCCTAACATATAACCAGGAAGAGGAGGGGAAGGCACCTGAAGAAGTTTTCTTAAAATCAGAATTGCTCATAGCGGCTTACAGTGCACTTGATGCCCAAGAAGAAGAGGGTAGTCCTGAGGAGGAATTGATGTCAGAGTTGCGGCAGAATCAGCCAATATCACATAGCGACACTGATGTCCAGGAGGAGGGAAGTCAGGGAGATGAGGAGGCAGCGCTGAGTGCTCAGATAGGAGAGGTGAAGGGAGAGATGGAGGGAGAGATGGAGGAAGAAGTGGAGGAAGAGATGGAGGGAGAAGAGGAGGAAGAGATGGAGGAAGAAGTGGAGGAAAAGGTGGAGATGGAGGGAGAGCTAGAGGGAGAGCTAGAGGGAGAGCTCGAGGGAGAGCTCGAGGGAGAGCTAGAGGGAGAGCTGGAGGGAGAGCTGGAGGGAGAGCTAGAGGGAGAGCTGGAGGGAGAGCTGGAGGGAGAGCTGGAGGGAGAGCTGGAGGGAGAGCTAGAGGGAGAGCTAGAGGGAGAGCTGGAGGGAGAGCTAGAGGGAGAGCTAGAGGGAGAGCTGGAGTCTTCCCAGGCGGCAGAGGAGGAGGTGGAGGGAGAGGTGGAGTCTTCCCAGGCGACAGAGGAGGAGGTGGAGGGAGAGGTGGAGGAAGAGATGGAGGGAGGGGTGGAAGAGCTGGAGGGAGAGCTGGAGGGAGAGGTGGAGTCTTCCCAGGCGACAGAGGAGGAGGTGGAGGGAGAGGTGGAGGAAGAGATGGAGGGAGGGGTGGAAGAGCTGGAGGGAGAGCTGGAGGGAGAGCTGGAGGGAGAGCTGGAGGGAGAGCTGGAGGGAGAGGTGGAGGGAGAGGTGGAGTCTTCCCAGGTGACAGAGGAAGATACTTCTGTGGTACAGAGTGAAGCATTTGATGAGTCAGCACCAGAACAGGAGTACACAGAGGTAGATCAGGACATAGAGACATCAGAAGAGACTGAAACACTAGACTCAGAGAACATAGAGGACATACCAAGCCAGTATACTACAGGCCTGATGCCAACGTCAGGTGATGGAATGATAGATGAGGGCACTGTTGTTAGGGAGAGCCAAGTTTCTGTTGATCAAGATTTATCTGGAGGCACAGACTTAGTGACTGTGGAGGGTGAGGTGGAGTCTGTTGAACTAGTAGCAGAAGAAACAGTTTGTTCAGCCCTAAAGGCTACAGGTGATGTAGAGGAATCAGAAGAGGATGACGAGGTGGGAGAGAGTCTGGTCACCTCTCGCCAAATCGCTGAAGTCAAACCACTAAAAGAGGAAATAGACGATAGTGAGAATGTTGTAGGAGAGGAGATGGAGTCTGCTGTTGAGACAGTTGAGGAAGTAGAGGCTAGTGCTGACCAACAGACAGAGTCCACAGTAGCTACAGAAGAGATTGAGTCCCCTAGCGAAGAATTAGCCGAGGACCTAGAGGTGACTTCTTCAACACCAGAGGCTACATGTGAGGTTTCTGTTGAGGCAGGTGAGGCTATAAATGCAGTGGCAGGTGCAGCAGTGGATGATACAGTAGTGGAGGCTGCGGGTGAGACATCAGGTGAGGCCGCAGGGGAGGCTGGTGGGTCAGAACAGGCCCCAAAGACATTGGCTTCATCTTTCCGTAGCAAATTCAGGATGGGCTCCAAGAGAGAATCTACTCCCAAGAGTCCAAAGAGTCCCACAGCAAAGTGCAAACAACAGTGAGAGCTCTTTGCACTTTGCACAGCCATAATGCGGAGAATACTTTTGTATATATCTGACTTTCTGTTTATAGGTTTTTGTTCATTGGTTTTGCTTCACAGGTTTATGTTTGTCAGTCATTGTTTTCTCAATCATAGACGATCTTTTATGTAAAGCAGTATGTTGGGTCTTTCAGCTTTTGTGGTTCTGGTCAAAAGTAGTGCACTGTGGCGCAGCGGTCTAAGGCATTGCATCTCAGTGCAAGAGGCAGTCCCTGGTTCGGTGCCTGGTTCAAATCAAGGCTTTATCACATCCGGCTGTGATTGGGAGTCCCATAGGGCAGCACACAATTGGCCAGCGTCGTCTGGGTTTGGCCGAGGTAGGCTGTCAATGTAAATCTGAATTTGTTCTTAACTGCCTAGTTAAATAAAAACATAGGGAGACACTGTGGTCTGTGGTTCTCATAGGTGTCATAAAATATCATATCAGTTGTGATTCCCCTTGGGGAACTGAGAAAATAACAATTAAAACAAACATGCAGAAACCTGCAGAGCGACTTCACACAGTCAGGAAAACAGCACACCTATCTATTACTACAGACTGTCACGTTTTATACGCAAATACTCTGATCAACTCTTTTCCATACCTTTTAACACCTTTATACATCACACCGTTTCTGTTCCTCCATAGTTTCCCACTCCTGTTCTAATAGCCCCTCTGATGCTTATGACAGGGCATGACAGGTTGAAGAAGCCAAATGTATTTATTGTCAATGTTCTGCAGAGTAGTGAACAGGCAATTACTGCTTTATGAACCAACCTTCAGAAGTTGGCAGATGTGAAATATAGATCCGTTTTTTTTCTGTTTGTAGGTTTGGTTTTGCATCACAGCTTTATGTTTGTCAGTCATTGGTTTCTCAATAATGGTTGACCCTTTATGTAAAGCAGTATGTTGGGTCTTTCGGTTGTTGTGGTATGTAGTCTTATTTCAGCCTTTACTACAAAGTCAATGGGTGTCAGCTTTTCTCAAACAGAAACTACTGAAACATCATTATTGTAAATCACAAGACAGAGTGGGGTATGTTTAGATAAGACTGCGTTTGTATGGGGGAAAATAAATGTGAAAAATAATACTTGTAATGTACAATTTATCCTGCATCATCATATACTATATCACTGGGAATCGCTACACAGACACCAACACAGACACCATTGTTTTTGTTAACAAAGATGGAATGCCAATGATGGTTTGATGTTTGAAACTTCTGACGTTGAATGTTGTTTCCTTTTTTTAACAAATATAATAAATGAAATAAATTGTCTAAACACATTAAATAAATGTTTTGGTGATTTGTATTTTTTATTAGTGCGTATTAATCTCTTTACAGCCAGTGGTTTCTCTCGGTTGTCAGTTCTAGCTCAATAAACTGCTGAGTGTGTGCATATGTTCCAAATGGCACCCTATTCCCTTTGTGGTGCACTACTTTTGAAAAGTAGTTCACTACAATCGGGAATAGGGTGCCGTTTGAGACTAAATACCTGTGGTCTGTGGTTCTCATAGGTGTCATAAACAATCATCTATATTTTGATTCCCCTCAGGGCAGTGAGAAGAGAAGCAGTAAAAAAATACATGAAGAGACCTGCAGGGTGTCTTCACACACACCACAAAACTCTCCAACCACGGGCCAACAGATACACTTCTCAACAGCACACGCACTTGTTAACACAGACTGTCCTGTTTTATATGGGAATACTCTGATAAAAAGGTCAAAAGTATGCAGAAGAGTTTAACACCTATATAGCAAACTTGTTTATCTGTGTGTCGGCCTCTGAACATTGCAACCTACTGAATATAGGCCTTCCCTGGTGGTTTATCACTAACCAACATGAGCTATAAATGCTTTGGCTCCATCTGCAGGCAAAATGTAAGAAGAGAGTGTACCGTATGACAGTAGCTTGACACATTACAGTACACTAAGCCTCTTATCATTAGCCAACTGAGGAGAGGAAGTATTGGAACAGGAACATGTTGGAAAATAACTTTGAAAAGTCAGGAATTATCTAGGGCCTTGTTTTCTCATTAATTCTTGTGGAGTCCATCTGTCTTCAGGAAAGCATTTTATACTTCAAGAGCTGAACTTGTACTTCTGTGTATGCTAGAGTATCCTCCAGAACCTGGATGTAGGTCATATTTGAGATTGGTATGAGGTGCTATGAATCTCTGTTTGGCAGTGATGTTTTTAGTGATAGACAGTAGATACTTCTGATAACATTCTGCAATGTAATGTCATTTCACCTAATGACAGGTAAATCTGGGTCTGGGCATTGAGAGAACATGGTTTGTAATTCTATCTCCAGGTTAATTTAGGTGACATTTATATCCGCCCATCCATTGTTGTTCCAGGTTAGACTAATCTGTAATCTTAGAAGACTGGCACCTACAGTGAGGGAAAAAAGTATTTGATCCCCTGCTGATTTTGTACATTTGCCCACTGACAAAGAAATTATCCATCTATAATTTTAATGGTAGGTTTATTTGAACAGTGAGAGACAGAAAAACAACAAAAAAATCCAGAAAAACTCATGTCAAAAATTGTATAAATTGATTTGCATTTTAATGAGGGAAATAAGTATTTGATCCCCTCTCAGAAAGATTTCTGGCTCACAGGTGTATTTTATACAGGTAATGAGCTGAGATTAGGAGCACACTCTTAAAGGGAGTGCTCCTAAGCTCAGTTTGTTACCTGTATAAAAGACACCTGTCCACAGAAGCAATCAATCAATCGGATTCCAAACTCTCCACCGTGGCCAAGACCAAAGAGCTCTCCAAGGATGTCAGGGACAATATTGTAGACCTACACAAGGCTGGAATGGGCTACAAGACCATCGCCAAGCAGCTTGGTGAGAAGATGACAACAGTTGGTGAGATTATTCGCAAATGGAAGAAACACAAAAGAACTGTCAATCTCCCTCAGCCTGGGGCTCCATGCAAGATCTCACCTCGTGGAGTTGCAATGATCATGAGAATGTTGAGGAATCAGCCCAAAACTGCACGGGACGATCTTGTCAATGATCTCAAGGCAGCTGGGATCATAGTCACCAAGAAAATAATTGGTAACACTACACCATGAAGGACTGAGATCCTGCAGCGCCCGCAAGGTCCCCCTGCTCAAGAAAGCACATACATGCCCATCTGAAGTTTGCCAATGAACATCTGAATTATTCAGAGGACAACTGGGTGACAGTGTTGTGGTCAGATGAGACCAAAATGGATCTCTTTGGCATCAACTCGCAGTGTTTAGAGGAGGAGGAATGCTGCCTATGACCCCAAGAATACCATCCCCACCATCAAACATGGAGGTGGAAACATTATGCTTTGGGGGTGTTTTTCTGCTCAGGGAACAGGACAACTTCACCGAATCAAAGGGACGATGGACAGGGTCATGTACCGTCAAATTTTGTGTGAGAACCTCCTTCCCTCAGCCAGGGCATTGAAAATGGGCCGTGGATAGGTATTCCAGCATGACAATGACCCAAACGGCCAAGGCAACAAAGGAGTGGCTCAAGAAGAAGCACATTAAGGTCCTGGAGTGGCCGAGCCAGTCTCCAGACCTTAATCCAATAGAACATCTGTGGAGGGAGCTGAAGGTTCGAGTTACCAAACATCAGCCTCAACCTTAATGACTTGGAGAAGATCTGCAAAGAGGAGTGGGACAAAATCCCTCCTGAGATGTGTGCAAATCTGGTGGCCAACAACAAGAAACGTTTTATAAGATGGCCACAAAGTATGATGTGTGTGAGAGTTACTGATTCTCTCATTATTGACCTAGTCAATAGATGCAGGCATCGGCCTCTCTCGTCAGGCCCCGGGGGGGGGGCAGTGTATAAAGGTACCAGATAGGGGTGTGTTGCCCAATTCTATGCCAGTCAGTCTAAGTTTATAGGTCGACTGTGTTAGAGCCGCCAACCAGTTATCGCTCCAAATGGACAGTTCACTGCTCTGTGTGCTGCTAGCCACTGCTCTCCTACTCTGTAGCGCCGCCCCAGTGGTGAGTATGTTTGGGCGTCTGCCGGTCTTTGTCAGGGGTCACTGCACCATTCAGTGTGGGCTTGTCAGGGCATGTTGTCAGAATGTTGTTAGGGCATATAACTGATACACAATAACTGATAAGGTTTGTTAGCTGTGTAAACGTACAATATTAGATCATAAAGTCATACCTAGAATATGGAACATTTGCGCAGTTGTTTGTGTTTGAAGTTGAGATATTAGATGCCAGTGTTGGAATACTGAACTACATAGTTAAATTACTAGTTTAACTACATTTTGCAGTAGCAAAATAAAAAAATACTTTCTTGCCATGTAGAGGTGTAGCCAACTACTGGAACTAGAACTACACTACTTTTTTGGGCAAAAATAAAAAAAAAGGTGAAGTAGACAATTTCTTTCTTTATCGCCATCAGACCTGCATGACTGTCACTTAACACAGTTTGTGTGTTAAATTAGCCAAATTACACGTTCTGTTAACATCTGAGTCCAGAGTGATCTGTTTTTGCAATTTGTAGTGTATGATATTTCAAATTTAGATAATTTACCACAAAATAGTTTAAGTGATATGAACTATTTTGTCACTAACTTTAGTTAAGTATATTTTTCTTAAGGGTAGCTTAACTTCCTTCAGTGTGAAGTAATTGGCAGCTTGGTAAACTATATTTTCAGAGTAGCTTCTAACACTGTCAGATGCTATCAGCATCTTAAGAGTGTGTGCGCGTGCATTACAGGCAGTAGTGTTTACCATCAGTGTATGATGGAATGCAACGCGGTCAATGACCTCACATCACCACTTGTTCTCTCTGGTCCACATCCGCACTTTGACCTTCTTGTCCTCCAACTACACTGGAAATGACAAATTAGCTGGAAAAAGTAGTCATTCTTTCCTCCCCCATTTTACATGGGAGCACTGGACAAAGTTCCTAGGCTTACCTACCATTTTCTATCCTCAAAATCCAAAGCTCAGACATTACAAAATGGCAGTTTTGTAATGTCTAACTTTGTCAGATACTTTCATAATTAGAAAGTCAAGCCCATATTCCAAGCCTTCTGTTTCATGACTGGTTTTATCTCATGATAGAACCAAATAAACAATATTAAGGTTGAGTGTCGTGATTACAACTGGTTAAATGTTTAACCATTTCTATAGCTATTATTTAAACTCTACCAGCCTTCTGACCAATAGTGATGACAGAATGCTTTACTATAGGTTACTGTCTGTCTACTATGTATTTCTGACCCTGTTGGCAGAGTTGTCCCTTATTTCGTAAGACTGCAGTATGCTGCAAATACAATATTACTGCAGTAATTTTGCAGTGCCACTGCAGTTTTTATTTTATTTAACGAGGCAAGTCAGTTCAGAACAAATTCTTATTTACAATGACAGCCTAGGAACAGTGGGTTAACTGCCTTGTAAAAATGTGTAATTCTGTCCCTGAACCTCGTCAGCTCAGGGATTAGATCTAGCAACCTTTCGGTTACTTGACCCGACGCTCTAACCACTAGGCTACCTGCTGCCCAGTAAACTGAAGTTATTCTGCAATTACTGCATCCAAAATCCCACCGTCAACTGCAGTTAGTGCACTTTCAAAACTGCATTTCTTTTTTGTAAGGGGTGTTGTGTCTGGCTGGCGTAGGCACATGGGTGTGCTAATGCTGGGCACCAACTGATAGCCAAAAAGTAACACTGAACTTAACTGTCTGGACAGCCATGGGTGTTTCTATTTGTGTGGTCAGTCTTCCCAATGCCCAGGATGTTGTTTCTAGTGTTTGTCTTTGTAAACTAGGTCCTGTGTTATGTGTATTGTTAGTTATGATTGTATTGTGGTAAGTCTTGAATGACCTTGATACTGTGTACAGTGTGTGACAGTTGGTTTGTGGTCCAGCCAGTTCATGGATTGTATTATTTATAACCATGATTGTGGTTTGGAGTCCAGGACAGGCATGGTGAGTCAGACACTCACTGCCCGTTGATGGTTAAGATTTTGGATGCGGTGAAGGGTGTACCAGCGGGCGCCGTGGCACTGAGTGTCTCCCGACGAGTCAATGGAATGACCTGGGCACAGGTTGCTAGTGGGTACGTATGAGGCAGCACCACTGTTTGGGCAATGTTGTTAACTGACTTAAACTAAAATCATATGCATTCAGAAAGATTTGTTAACCAATTTCATAATGAAATGTTATGCTTCTAAGCTATAAAAGAGTTTAACCTGTGACACCCTCTCTCTCTTAGCGTGACAGACTTGACAGGGGAAGTCCATAATCTGATCTCAGATCAGGACTTCCAGTCGGGGGTGTACCGAGTTGAGTTTGACACTAAAGCCTACTGGAAGTCTCAGGGAACCACACCTTTCCACGAGACTGCTGAAGTGAGTACAATCACCAACCTTTAACCCTCTCACTGCTGAGACCTAGTACAAACTAAGGTTGTGTTGCATGATGTACAACAGTACACTCTTAGAAAAAAAGGTTCTATGGCTGTCTCCAAAGGAAAACCCTTTTTGGTTCCATGTAGAACCTTGTATACAACCTGAGTGTGTAGTAGGCCAGACAGTGGACATTTGTAATCTAGTCTTCTGACACATTACTGAGTTACATCTAGAACTACACCAGTTGTTCCCCATAGCTAAAATAATACTCACCATGGAAAGTAAGACAACCCATAAACATTTGGACCTAAAAATCTGAGACAAAATAATTAGCTGGTTAAATGGAAAAGAAAGTAACAGAATGTGACAATATCCCCCCTTCCATTATGAATCGTCATGATGTGATTAAATGGCTTGCGATAGCACACTGGCTTTGACCTGTATCAATAGCTTTGTTTGCTACTCTACAATGTTTGTCCTCAATGGAAAGAATTTGTCCTAAGTGAAAAGAGTTCATAGACCTAGTTGGACAAAAGTAAATCGGTCTTCCTGGATGTCAGTCTGTGGGAGAGAATTCATAGAAGTAAAACAGCAGTACAAACTGATGTGCCGTGTGTACAGGTGGTGTTCGAGGCCCACGCGGAGGGACATCGCCACTACACTCTGGCCCTGTTGCTGAGTCCCTTCTCCTACACTACCACGGCTGTCGTGATGAAAGCACACGAGTGACACACACACACACACACACACACCTGACCAAGCTTAACAAATAAAAGTGCAGGTAAACGACTGACTGGGCCTTCCTTTGTTGAACATACAATGCCACACACATTCACCAACATACTCATATTCCAGACATTCATCGTTGTCCAACTACACATAGCGTGACAACTGTCTGCACTGATCTGCTGAAGGACGAGGGTCTCGTATGAGTACCAGTCACCTGTCGGATGAATTTACATCCATGGATTAGTTCAGATCCCTTCTACAGGCTACTGTGTAGGTTAACTAAGGTAATGAATAGTGGTGAAGGTTAATCAAAGGGTTGCACATACCTAAAGCCCAGTTACTGTATAATACAACTTGTTAAGTACAGTTGAAGTCTGGAGTTTACATACACTTAGGTTGGAGTCATTAAAACTAATTTTTCAACGACTCCAAATTTCTTGTTAAACTAGTTTTGGCAAGTTGGTTAGGACATTACTTCATGCATGACACAAGTCATTTTCCAACAATTACTTAGATTATTTCACTTAAAATTCACTGTATCACAATTCCAGTGGGTCAGAGGTTTACATACACTAAGTTGACTGTTCCTTGAAACAGCTTGGACAATTCCAGATTCCATGGCTTTAGTAGCTTCTGATTTACATCATTTGAGTCAATTGGAGGCGTACCTGTGGATGTGTTTCAATGCCTACCTTCAAAACGCAGTGTATCTTTGCTTGACATCTTGGGAAAAATCTAAAGAAATCAGCCAAAACCTAAAAAAAAAGAAAAATTGTCCATTTCATCCTTGGGAGCAATTTCCAAACGCCTGAAGGTGCCACGTTCATCTGTATAAACAACAGTACGCAAGTATAAACACCATGGGACCACGCAGACGTCATACCGCTCAGGAAGGAGACACGTTCTGTCTCCTAGAGGTAAACGTACTTTGGTTTCGAAAAGTGCAAATCAATCCCAGAACAGCAAAGGACCTTGAAGATGCTGGAGGAAACAGGTACAAAAGTATTTATATCCACAGTAAAACGAGTCCAATATCGATATAACCTGAAAGGCCGCTCAGCAAGGAAGAAGCCAGTGCTCCAAAACCTCCATAAAAATGCCAGACTACGGTTTGCAACTGCACATGAGGACAAAGATCGTACTTTTTGGAGAAATGTCCTCTGGTCTGATGAAACAAATACAGAACTGTTTGGCCATAATGACCATTTATGTTTAGAAGAAAAATGGGGATGCTTGCAAGCTGAAGAACACTATCCCAAACTTGATGCTGCCACCCCCGTGCTTCATGTTGTGGGGCTGCTTTGCTGCAGGAGGGACTGCTGTACTTCACAAAACAGATGGCATCATGACGTCAACATTAAATGGATATATTGAAGCAACATCTCAAGACATCAGTCAGGAAGTTAAAGCTTGGTTGCAAATGGGTCTTCCAAATTAACAATGACCCCAAGCATACTTCCAAAGTTGTTGCAAAATGGCTTAAGGACAACAAGGTCAAGGTGTTGGAGTGGCCATCACAAAGCCCTGACCTCAATCCCATAGAAAATTTGTGGGCAGAACTGAAAAAGCGTGTGCGAGCAAGGAGGCCTACAAACCTGACTCCGTTACACCAGCTCTGTCAAGAGGAATGGGCCAAAATTCACCCAACTTATTGTGGGAAGCTTGTGGAAGGCTACCTGAAATGTCTGACCCAAGTTAAACAATTTAAAAGGCAATGCTACCAAATACTAATTGAGTGCATGTGAACTTCTGACCCACTGGGAATGTGATGAAAGAAATAAAAGCTTAAATAAATCATTCTCTCTACTATTATTCTGACATTTCACATTCTTAAAATAAAGTGGTGATCCTAATTGACCTAAACCAGGGAATTTTTACCAGGATTAAAATGTCAGGAATTGTGAAAAACGATGTTTAAATGTATTTGGCTAAACTTCCGAATTCAACTATGTAGTCTTGCACAGTTATTTCTCTATGTATGATCTCTTTCTGTTTTGGCCTTTTGACAACCTAATGATAATGCTGAGTTCATAACCAAGTGAGAAGGTGGTATTTACTACATACAAATGGGATAAATAAAATATAAAATAAAAGGATTTTATCACCCCTCCAACTGGTCATTTCTACTGGGAAACTCGTCTATCATCTGAGCTCCGACTTCTCCCACATGCTGACCTCTGACGTCACCTACTAAGGAAATGCAGTTATATGCAACAAAACATTTATAAAAAGCTTTCTATTAACATGGCTTTTTGCTTAAAAGTATGATCGTCGTACTTTTAGTTAATGGATTACGCAGCTTGCTGGCCATTAGCCATTCGGCGTTTCTCAATGAGTTCAAAACACACAAATGCATCCAACTGGTAATTACCACATTCCCGCTTGGTTTTAAACACAGCATAAGAACCAGCGGTCGAAGATGCAGGAAAAGAACACATTCAAAAAAATCTGTCAGATTTCAGAGGTGTTTCCCAGAACCTGGCAATGAAGTTGTTTATTCATCTTTTGTTGACAAAAAGAAAAACAACTTTACAAAGTCTAACAGTTCAACTCTAGTACTCTTTTACTGGCTGTTATACCAAAGATTGTGGAAGATTGACAAGATGGCTAACCGGTCGGCTTCACCATGTAAAAAGTTGTCTGATGTCTGGGGGGAATTATAGCACATGACTATAGGCAACAAAATTGCAGAACAAGACAGAACTGCGAGAAGGTGTGTGGCGCATGAGAAGGCGCTACAACAAATTAAGGTCTTTTATTTTCACAACTGTGTCCTCAGAACAATCTAAAAATTACAAACCCACAAAGTCGAAATGAATATGCCTGACCTCAAATGAGAATTTATGATTTGTAGACCAGGTGACACTAATTTTAAAAGTCACTACTTCCTCTGCATCATTCTGCACTTCCTGGCGGATGATAGTAACGCGAGAGTCTGCCCTCTGGCTCCAGTTATGACTCTTTGTTCAAACAGAGCAGAGCATATTGAGGAGACTGGAGAGCTGAGGATTCAAGAGGATTGTACATGGTCCAAGCAGCCAGACCTCTGAACAGCAGAAAAATTGATTACGGACAATCATTGATACACACCTACTCAGCCCATTGTCATGGAAACGTATCGTGCGTCTTAATCAGAGCAACTGACTGAAAAAAAAATGAATTTGAAAAAAGTGCACTCTAACTTCAGTTCAAAAACAATCCAAACCTTTACCTTTCAAGCAAGAATGTAAAGTGAAAACCGAGAAAAAAAGGGAAAAAGGCACAAATATGAATACTGCAAAAATGTAATAGTCCACATTACTGTGTAGTGGTGAATATAGTCATTTTAAAGAAGAAAAAACAAACAATACAGAGGCAGTAGGAAGGGTGAGGGAGGTCCTTGCCCTCCTCACAGGTCAGCTGGGGGTGTAAACCAAAACACTTGTGACCGGGTGTAGCCAGCACACTGCCCGGCGGCCCCCTAACCTACCCTTCCCTCCCCCCAGAGGCAATAACAATAAATAATGTACAACAGAGGGTGTGGCCATTTGGGACACAGCCAGAACACTGATCCTAGACCAGCTCCAGTGATGGATGCTTTTCATAATTAATCTCTTCAAACTGTTCCCTGAACAAAGTGAAAGAGACAATATAATAGGATTAGATAAAAAGAAGCGGATCCTTTGTAGCAAGTAAGATGACGGGATCCAGAGAAAGAAGCCACCGACTCAGTGTCTCTGCTACAGTAACTCATAATGCCCTCAAAAGAGGGACGACAGCTAGGCTGCTCACATCTTCTGCAACGTATAAAAACAACGAGAGCATTTATCCAACATTGCAAAGATCTGTTATGGAGCATAAGGCATAACACAAGAGAAGCCCCAAACACTGACCTATACCCAGAGCCATATACAGAGAAATACCTTGTATACAGTATGTCATAGGTATATCGCTTTTAATACCTTGACCCTGATCCCTATGATCAACACTAGTCTGTCAGGTTTCTCTCAACACTGACAAGTTACTGAGACACAATAGAGGATCATGGGAAGAGAATGAAAAGGGGAACGAGTAGAGATAAGTGCAGAAGAGAGGTAGGTAGAATGATGATAATGGGTAACAGAAGTGGAACTTTGGCACGGTTGACCACCTCCAAAAGAATGTCATTACTACCATGTCTTTTTAGATTCTGTCTCGCCTCATCTGATTGGTCAGAAATACAACATTGAGGTCTTATGTGACCATTGTAGCCATGTCGGAGCCAAACCAAACACAGACTTTAGCCTGGTGCTTTGTTAACCACTTTAGCTTATGAGCAGAAATGACTGTTCCTCCCCAGCACTACAAGAGTGACAGGACCGAGAGTGCAAGGCTACGTCCCAAATGACACCCTACTCCCTGTATAGTTTACTTCTTTTTACCAGGATGCATAGGAGTCCAGTCAAAAATAGTGCACTTTAGGACACAGGGTGCCATTTTCAACAAACCCCATGTTTGGAGCAGGACAGGAGTATCCCAGTTTGATTCACACTCTCGTTCTCCTGCATTCTTGCAGTACTGTGATGGAGAAAACCTGGGTTGTTTGGATAGAGCAGTTCTACTTGAGAAGTACACTTGACAAATGAACAAATCACTAGGATAACACAGAAAAGTACATCTATGCATAAATATGAAGTGTATGAGAAACAACTATGTACAAGAAAAAAACGCTAAGTAAAAAATAAAATTCCTCCTACATTTTTCCTTGCTAATATTAGTGCTAAATATTTAAGAATTTCAAGTCTTTATGGCCCAAGTTGCAGTCTGTACCATTCAAGAACAGGGTTAGCTGTTAGCATTAGCTTCCGTTCTCTCATTCTGGCCCCTCTCAATGCCTTGCACGCTTATTAGGAACACGCCACAGTTCAGACCAATAATGTATACAAACCCTGGATTGCTATTGGCCAGTAAGAGGCTTTGAAGCCACCGGTCAGTAATATTGGCACTCCAGAAGAAGCAGTCCTCCATAGGAATGAATGAAATTCTACACAGGACAAAATTACAAGTATTTTTGTTGTAGTAATGGGGACAGTAGCATTAGAACTTTCAATAAATTATACTTTAAGGAAAACAAATTATTTGTATGTTTACTCTATTACACACTTAATGCATACTTTTAAATTGTGAGCTAAACATGAATAAATGCCTTTCTACAGTTTCAAAAATATATATTTTTTTTGCGATGTAGACGTAGTGCCAAGATGGAGTGGTGGTAGCTTCAAAACCTCGCCTGACGTCAGTCATCTAGTGTATATATAAATTATTGGTTCAGACAGACACACTGGCCAATCTGCAAGCTCACACTCATTAAAGACACCTAACATATGCTCAAACACATGGTCCAGTTACCTAATACATGAGACACACACGCTTGAAACATAATCCTGTACCAAACACACTGTCCACACTGTATAAACTCCTCCATAATAACAGACTACAAATACCAGAGGAAAAATGACATCCAGCTTTAGAATCTCCAGTCTTAAGCTCTGCTCCAGGTTGTTGCAGGTGGCTTGCTGTTGAAGGCTCAGCAAGCCTGACATAACACCCTGGACCAGAGCGACTATAGACCTCTGACCTGTCTTTCTGTACAGGAACACCCTCCATAACATCAGTCTTTTCACGCAGTGCACCTCGAGGGAAAAAAAGACACAAAAGGCTAAACTGGAACAAAATATAGACATCTCAAAATGATATAAATTATAATTAAAGAAAAAAAATCATCTGGTAATAAAATAAATTAAGGCATGCAAAATGTCAGCCTAAGAGATTGGTATATTTTCTTTTTTAAGCCACCTATTGTTAGAACATCTTTCCATTTAAATGGAAGAACCAGGTAAGTCCTCAGGAAGGTAGCTGCCAAAACAAAATTAAAATCCACTGGAATAACAACAGGCTCTGAGCGTTTAAAAGGCTGAATATTTACATACGTGTTCTATGCTCGAGCTTGAAGAGTCAAGTATTTACATACGTGCTCTGTGCATCATGCGTGTCAGCAGTGCAGCAAAGGAACAGCAAAACACTCATGTGACACAGAGAAACAGGATAGTGCTTTAAAAACATCTGTTAAAAAAAGGCAAAAACTGAAGAAAAAAATAAACATTTGACCATTTCAGAAAATGTACATCACAAATAAGTCACCTTCACTTAGCGCCTGTCCTCTTTAAGGAATATGTTTCTTTTTTTTTTTTTAACCGGTGTAAAAATGATATAAAGTGAAGACACAAAATGTCTGTTGGCTTGTAAGGTGATGGTACTGAGATGTTAAAAGTGAAAACTGTGCTGAGCTGTGAGATAAAGGCAAAGTCCCAAATGGCACCTTTTTCCCCTATATAGTGCACTACTTTTGACCAGAGCACTAAGGACCCTGGGCAATATATAGGGAATAGGGTGTGATTTGGGAGGCAACCAGAGAGCCATGGTTCTGAGGCTGAGCCTGACACTTTAAGGCTTTGCAGTAAACATCTGATGTGAAAACACTGCCTCTCCCTCCTCATACTGAATCATGACATGTTGATGTTAAGTAGCTTAGTAGCTAAAGCCAGCATGGACACATTGACATGCAGACACACACACACACCCCATCTCAACATCCACAATCCTCACAGAACACACACACAATTGTTCGATTAAACAGACCCTATGTCCCTTCCGCTTTCATATTTTAGTTGGACATTTTCTTCAGAGTAAGGTTTCTTGGCAGCGTTACACGGTGTGCCTCCCACCACACCCCCAGCCCCCCTCTGCCCTGCTTTGGGGTCCCAGTTGGAGTGTGAGGGGGTGTGATGAGGTCAGGTACAGTGGGGGTCAGAGTTCAGTAGTCTGTAATGGGGGCCAGGTCAGGGTGGAGGTCCACGGTGATGTTCTTGTACAGGGAGCTCAGGGAGATCTCAGGGGTATAGTTGAGGTTGTTCAGTCCATCCAGGTGCTGCCTTTCTTTGGAATACCTCAGTAACTTGTACCTGGAGAGAGGACAGGGAGGGTGAGGATAAGCGAGCAGTTAACATCCATACTGACAGTCACAAAACGGCATCCGTTATAAATACATATTCCCTAGGTGCCCTGAACAAAAGTAGTTAACTACGTAAGAATAGGGTTCCATTTCAGGTGCAGACACAGGGAAAGAGAGGAGAGGTGGTGCAGCCAGCCGTTACAGTACGATTTATACCTGGAGTCACAGTGAAACCAGAGGATTGGCCTAGTTCGTTTGGTGGAAACATGAGAGAAGGTGAGATACTTGTGCCTGGTGATTTACAGGCCCTGAGGTCCAGCGTGATGACTCATTTGTGGGCTGTCACAGTGGTCAAACACACCTTATCTGTGGAATTCATGGAGAAGAGATGTCCCCACAGATCCCTGGGAGCACGGACACGTTGGTGTGAAGACTGATGAAAACTTGAGGAAATTAATGTTAGTGTGAATTAAATTGTAAATGTTTGGACTGTTTCAAGAGTTAATAAAGAGCTACGAATTTTGATATGTTTTATTGTACTGTAAGTGGTACAGATTTGTTTGTCGGACAGAGGACAGTTCAAAGAGGGAGCAACACGGTGCGTTCCTATAATTTAAATTGAGTTGATTAGAATCTGGGTGTGTTTTCCTGTCTTTTGTTTTTAAAAATGTTAATATAAGTTTCTGCTTGAATTTGATTTAAAAGGACAGTGAATTTTTCCATACTTTGAGAAGTTGCTAGCAAGCTCCTGTGTGTATTACACACAAATGTACTCTTAGAGATGATTCTTAACTGAAGACATGGGGAACCACGTTAGTGCCTTCAGAAAGTATTCATAACCTGACGTATTCCACATTGTGTTACAGCCGAAATTCAAAATATGTTTCATCCTCACCCATCTACACACAATACCTCATAATGACAAAGTGAAAACCTGTTTTCAGACAAATTTGCAAATGAAACACAAATCTAATTTACATAAGTATTCATACCCAAGTCAATACTTAGTAGAAGCACCTTTGGCAGCGATGATAGCTGTGAATTTTTCTGGGTAAGTCTAAGAGCTTGCCACACATGTGTTGTACAACATCTGCCCATTATTATTTTCAAAATTCTTCAAGGTCTGCCAAATTAGTTGTTAATAATTGCTAGACAGGTCTGCCATAGATTTTCAAGCAGTTAAGTCAAAACTGTAACTTGGCCACTCAGGAACATTCACTGTCTTCTTGGTAAGCAATTCCAGTGTAGATTTGGCCTTGTTTTTAGGTTATTATCCTGCTGAAAGGTGAAGTCATCTTCCAATGTCTGTTGGAAAGCAACCTGAACCAGGTTTTCTTCTAGGATTTTGCCTGTGCTTAGCTATATTCCGTTTATTTTTTATACTGAAAACAACAGGCATACACATAACATGATGCAGCGACCCCTAGGTTTGAAAATAATGGTGAGTGATACTCAGTAATGTGTTATATTGGATTTGCCCCAAACATACAACTTTGTATTCAGGACAAGGGAATTGCTTTGCCACATTTTTTGCAGTACTACTTTTTATTTAACTAGGCAAGTCAGTTAAGAACAAATTCTTATTTACAATGACAGCCTACCAAAAGGTCTCTGGCGGGGTTGGGATAAAAAAAAATATAAGACAAGACACACATCACGACAAGAGACAACACCACATAAAGAGAGACCGAAGACAACATAGCACGGCAGCAACACATGACAACACAGCATGGTAGCTATACAACATGGTAGCAGAACAAAACAAAGGGAAAGAAGGTTGAGACAATACATCACGTTAGTGCCATGTTGAAAACAGGATGCATGCTTTGGAATATTTTTGTTCTGTAGTTTCCTAAGTTTCCTTCTTTACACTCTGTCAAATCAGGTTAGTATTGTGTAGTAACTACAATGTTGCTGATCCATCCTCAGTTCTCCCATCACATCCATTAAACTGTTTTAAAGTCACTACTGACCTCATGGTGAAATCCCTGAGCAGTTTCCTTCCTCTCTGGAAACTAAGTTAGGAAGGACACCTGGAGCTTTGTAGTGACTGGGTGTATTGATACACCATCCAGTATAATTAAGAACTTCACCAGGCTCAAAAGGGATATTCATTGTTTTTTTTAACCATCTACCAATAGGAGCCCTTTGGAAGACCTCTGGTCTTAGTTTGAAATTCACTGCTAGACTGAGGGACCTTACATATAATTGTATGTGTGGGGTACAGAGATAAGATGGTCATTCAAAATCCATCTTAAACATTATTGCACACAGAGTCCATGCAACTTATTAAGCACATTTTTACTCCTGAAATTATTTGGGCTTGCCATAATAAAAGGGTTTGAATACTTATTTACTCAAGACATTTCAGCTTTTTCCATTTATGTGTAAAAATAACTAAAAACATAATTCCACTTTGACATAGGGGAATTATGTGTAGGCCAGGGACAACAAAAAAATCTCAATTTAATCCATTTTAAATTCAGGCTGTAACAAAATGCGTAAAAAGTCAAGGGGTTTGAAGACTTTGAGGGCACTGTAAGTCTTAGTCTATTGGTGATGGTAATTTACTCTGAGTAGACTAATGTATCATGTATTTCATGTACACCAATTGCTTTTTATGACTAATACATTCTATTAGTCGAATTGAGTAAATGCATTCCTGGTTTATGGAGTAATTATTTGATTGACTATACACTCTTATAAATTTAGTTTAACTACTATTGGTAGTTATCTACACCAGTGGTTCCCAACCGTTTTCATTTACTGTACCACCAACTGAATTTAGCTCTGCCCGGAGTATCCCTGAAGTACCCCCTCATGTACATTTTACCAGTAGGCCTATGGTCTCATGAGTCTTCTCAAGTACCCCGCATGAATAGGACAAGTACCCCTGGTTGGGAACCACTGATTTACACTATACATGCTTGGATAACAACTTGACGTCTCTGATCTGCTTGCTCAAATTAATGCTAGAACTTTGGTTGCCAGGATTAGCTATTGTATAGTCTCGTAATAATTGTATCTAGTCTCGTAATAACTGTATAACGGGCAAGTTACACATATGTTCATGGGGCGGCAGGGTAGCCTAGTAGTGAGAGCGTTGAACTAGTAACCGGAAGGTTGCAAGTTCAAACCCCCGAGCTGACAAGGTACAAATCTGTCGTTCTGCCTCTGAACAGGCAGTTCACCCACTGTTCCAAGGCCGTCATTCAGAGACACACAGCTAGTTGCATTTATTCACATAATATTGGAGTCAGATTAAAGAATGTAGTTATTATATTCAACATAAATAGTTGAATAATTTCCACAAAACTACATTAGCACTTAGTATTGACACCAAATCAATTACACACCACAGGGATCCTTAGCTAGCATAATGACACCAGGGGGATCCTTAGTTAGCATTAATGCTAATGAAATTAGGGGGAACCTTAGTTATCTTCAGCATTTGATTTAACTTATTAGGATCCCCATTAGCCGACGCCAATACGACAAGTAACAACAAAAAGACAGACAAAATACATTTATTTATAATACATACATTAAAAACATCTATCAGTTACACATACAGTGCATTCGGAAAGACCTTGACCTTGACTTTTTCCACATTGTATAAGACTTATTTTAAAATATTTCTCTCATCAATCTACACACAATACCCAATAATGACAAAGCGAAAACAGGTTTTTAGAAATGTATTAAAAATAGAAACAGTAATACCTTAATCAAATAAGCATTAATACCCTTTGCTATGAGACTCTAAATTTAGCTCACGTGCATCTGGTTTCCATTGATCATCCTTGAGATGTTTCTACAAATTGATTGGAGTCCACCTGTGGTAAATTCAATTGATTGGACATGATTTGGAAACTGAGCAACCGGGGGAGAAAGGCCTTGGTCAGGGAGGTGATCAAGAACCCAATAGTCACTGACAGAGCTCCTCTGTAGAGATGGGATAACCTTCCAAAAGAACAACCATCTATGCAGCACTCCACCAATCAGGCCTTTACGGTAGAGCGACCAGACGGAAGGCACTCCTCAGTAAAAGGCACATGACAGCCTGCTTGGAGTTTGCCAAAAAGGCACCTAAAGGACACTCAAACCATGAGAAAAAAGATTCTCTGGTCTGATGAAACCAAGATAGAACTCTTTGGCCTGAATGCTAAGTGTCACATCTTGAGAAAACCTGGCACAATCCCTACGGTGAAACATGGTAGTGGCGACTAGTCAGGATTGAGGGGAAATTGAACGGAGCAAAGTACAGAGATCCTTGATAAAAACCTGCTCCAGAGCGCCCAGGACCTCAGACTGGGCGAAGGTTCACCTTCAACAGGACAATGACCCTAAGCACACAGCTAAAACAACGCAGGAGTGGCTTCGGGACAAGTCTCTGAATGTTCTTGAGTTGCCCAGCCAGAGCCCAGACTTGATTCCAATCGAACATCTCTGGAGAGACCTGAAAATAGCTGTACAGTGACACTCCCCATCCAACCTGACAGTGCATGAGAGGAACTTCAGAGAACAAAATGGTAGAAACTCCCCAAATACAGGTGTGCCAAGCTTTTAGTGTCATAACCAAGAAGACTCGAGGTTGTGATCGTTGCCAAAGGTGCTTTAACAAAGTACTGAGTGAAAGGTCAGAATACTTATATAAAATGTAATACATTTAATCAATTTTAGAATAAGGCTGAAACATAACAAAATATGGAAAAAGTCAAGGGGTCTGAATAATTTGAATGCACTGTACACACAAGCATAAGAATACCAGAAGGTTCCTTAGTGTACGCTGATTCATTAGCATTAAAGCTATCTGCTCCAGTTGCAGAAGGAAAACCCTAACCCCAAAAGAGAAACTCTCCCCCTACTCTGAACCCCAGGAACAGGGAGTATCTGCTGTATGTGCAACAGCTAATGACAATCTAAATCATCTAAACGCTGTCCCTCCCTCCAGTGCTCTAGGGTAGAGTTACTCTGGAGGCTGTATGAGGATCAGTCCTCTAGGACAGAGTTACTCTGGAGGCTGTCTGAGGATCAGTCCTCTAGGACAGAGTTACTCTGGAGGCTGTATGAGGATCAGTCCTCTAGGACAGAGTTACTCTGGAGGCTGTATGAGGATCAGTCCTCTAGGACAGAGTTACTCTGGAGGCTGTATGAGGATCAGTCCTCTAGGACAGAGTTAGGACTGGAGGCTGTATGAGGATCAGTCCTCTAGGACAGAGTTACTCTGGAGGCTGTATGAGGATCAGTCCTCTAGGACAGAGTTACTCTGGAGGCTGTATGAGGATCAGTCCTCTAGGACAGAGTTACTCTGGAGGCTGTATGAGGATCAGTCCTCTAGGACACTAGTTGAGAGTTACTCTGGAGGCTGTATGAGGATCAGTCCTCTAGGACAGAGTTACTCTGGAGGCTGTATGAGGATCAGTCCTCTAGGACAGAGTTACTCTGGAGGCTGTAGAGGATCAGTCTCTGGACAGAGTTACTCTGGAGGCTGTATGAGGATCAGTCCTCTAGGACAGAGTTACTCTGGAGGCTGTATGAGGATCAGTCCTCTAGGACAGGACAGACAGAGTTACTCTGGAGGCTGTATGAGGATCAGTCCTCTCTGGAGGACAGACAGAGTTACTCTGGAGGCTGTATGAGGATCAGTATGAGGATGAGGATCAGTCCTCTAGGACAGAGTTACTCTGGAGGCTGTATGAGGATCAGTCCTCTAGGACAGAGTTACTCTGGAGGCTGTATGAGGATCAGTCCTCTAGGACAGAGTTACTCTGGAGGCTGTATGAGGATCAGTCCTCTAGGACAGAGTTACTCTGGAGGCTGTATGAGGATGAGACCTGGTTTACTTGAGTAAAGAGACATGACTCAACAGGGCAAAAGGGACTAGGCCAATGAACGGGAGGTTAAATAACTCAAAGCTGGCAGAGCAAACACCTACACAAACCCTGGAAGGAAAGCAACCCCTATTATATTGATCATATCTCTGTGTACACCAAGGCTAGCAGGACTACAGAATTGTGATAGTCAGAAATATGTCACACAGTTGACTGTTCCATGAGTACAATAACATTAAAGTTATTGTTAAGATGAATAGAAGCAATTTAAAGCGAACACCAATAAAATTTGATTTAAATGCAGCGACATCCCTGCCTGCAGAGGGCGCTGGACAACCTGCTCAATGGGGAGTAATGGATGAGGAAACAGCTGCATTCAAGTAGCGAGTAACACTGAACCCTATAAGGAGATAGAAACCTTTACCAGAGCAGAGTGTATTGAAAGAGCAAAACTAATTTGACGTTTACGGTAACGTTAGGTAAACATTCTTTAACATGGTGACGCCACCGGCGATGCACTGCTAATGCGTATGTTTGCTCGCGTTACTGACCTGCCGAGGAACTGCACTTCTCCTCGGTGGTGGTGTGGGATGGACTTGTATTTACCCATCTCTCCCTCCGGCCTCGTGACGTTCAGACCAGCATAGTGCACTCTGGGGGAGAGAAGGGGACAGATAGTCTTTCACTAAGTTACCCAATTAGATATTACATGACTGTCTCTCTCAAACACACAGACAACTGACAAACTCACTGACCTGTTCCAGAGGTCATCGTCCTCTCCTCCCCAGCCCCAGAATGCATTGGGAAAGCCGTTGATCTTGCGGAACTGCTCCACTGTAAGTCCACTCACGCCCCCGAAGAACTCACTGTAGGGTAGACTGTGCAAAACACACACAGACACTGTTACACATACACACGGACAGGGGACAGACAACTACATAGCCAAGCTCTGCCTGGGGAGCGAGTGAGAACCCTTACCAGTCAGTGTCAAAAGGTAAGCACCAAGCAACAAAGAACAAGTCTGGCTGTGTTACAACACACAATTAGGTTCAGACTACGCACAATACAGCCATCAAATTTAGAAGAGATGCACACATAACCAGAGAGGATAATCTGTTCATAAATTAAGCCTTACTTCAGGACCTTGTAAGAGCCAATGACAACATGGTTTAGCCTTCAAGCCTCTGTTTTACAGTCTGTTTAAATGAAGCGGTTTATTCCCAAATTATTCTCACATTGAACAAAACTCAGAGAAAATCATGAAAACATTAATTAATTCCTTTTGTTGTAGAAATAAGTCTGTAAAGAAAGAAACATGTAAAATATTTAACAATAATGACCATAAATAAATCAACATAAAGAGACTCTTCAGTACATGTCTCCCATACCATGCAGGAAGTGAAACCATAGTCTGGTTATGGGACAGCGTCAACTCTCCATGTCTCATCTTCGGTCACTAAACAAGATCAGAGGTCCTATTTTCCCCTTGAGTGAGGAGGCGGTCTAATGAAGTGCTTTTCTAAGTGTTTCTTGGAAGATGTGCCTGGGGCATTGACAAGTTGACACGCCAAGTGTTCAGGTGACTTACAGGTACATGTACTTGTCCAGTTTGGCTGCGAAGTGGCGAGGCATCTGACCACACCCGTAGTAGTTACGGTCATTCTCTGGGATGTGGTCAACATCGTGGAACACCAGACAGTCCCAGTCCAGATCCTTCATGGCCTCCAGGAAACCCACATTAAACAACATGGCTCTGTTGAAGGGCTGCGTCCCAGACTGAGAGAGAGGGAAAGATGGAGGAACGAGAGAAAGGCACATTAAATAACATGGCTCTGTCAACATCATAGATTCTATATTTCTGACCAGTGGGTGGCAGAGTTGACAAAACAAAGAGAACAAATAGGATGACAGTATAAATGTGGGTAGTAACAACAGATCTTGTTTACAGACGAACAGAAAATGGTGTTACCTGCTCGATGACGTAGTAGGCGAACTGCAGTCTCTGTCTCTGCAGTATGGGGGTGAGGTGCTGGAAAAGGATGGGAAGGTGCTCGTGGCGGTTACGGAACGGGATCAAGATGGCTACCTACACAAAGAGCGGGGACAGTCAGATATACATGCTGTGGGTATAAGCTCATGTGTTTTGAATTCAGGGGAAGCATAAGATACACTTCTAATAAAATAAAATAAAGATAGGTGAATAGAAATATGACTACAGTTACATTTCTATATTGATAACAGAGATCGGAAAAGTAGTAAAATAACTGACATGTCCACAGTCCTACATGTCCACAGTCCTACATGTCCACAGTCCTACATGTCCACAGTCCTACATGTCCACAGTCCTACCTTCCAGCGTGGTTTGCAGTCCTACATGTCCACAGTCCTACCTTCCAGCGTGGTTTGCAGTCCTACATGTCCACAGTCCTACCTTCCAGCGTGGTTTGCAGTCCTACATGTCCACAGTCCTACCTTCCAGCGTGGTTTGCAGTCCTACATGTCCACAGTCCTACCTTCCAGCGTGGTTTGCAGTCCTACATGTCCACAGTCCTACATGTCCACAGTCCTACCTTTCAGCGTGGTTTGCAGTCCTACATGTCCACAGTCCTACCTTCCAGCGTGGTTTGCAGTCCTACATGTCCACAGTCCTACCTTCCAGCGTGGTTTGCAGTCCTTGGGTCTCCAGTGGCCACCAAACTGAACATCCAGATACTTAGAGAACTTCAGATCAATCTCCTCCATAGGAATCTCAGTCATATTCACATCTATGGGACCCTCTGAGAATACACAACACAGACCTGTTTAACATCACTACAAACATCACTACTATTCATAGCTATGGGGAAGGACTCCCTACAAGAAGGCAAGTCAGTTAAGAAAAACAATCTTATTTACAATGATGGCCTACCAAAAGGCCTCATGCAGGGATAGGGGCTTGGGATTAAAACATTATATAAATATTGGACAAAACACACAGCACAACAAGAGAGACAACACTACATAAAGAGAGACCTAAGACAACATAGTAAGGCAGCAACACATGACAAAACAGCATGGTAGCAACAACATGGTAGCAGCATAAAACATGGCAAACATTATTGAGCACAGACAACAGCACAAAGGGTAAAAGGTAGAGACAACACATCACGCAAAGCAGCCACAGGAAACTGTTAAGTGTGAAAAAAACAGCAGTGTTGCAGTTCTTGACACAAACCGGTGCACCTGGCACCTACTACTATACCCCGTTCAAAGGCACTTCAAATCTTTTGCCTTGCATTCACCCTCTGAATGGCACACATACACAATCCATGTCAATTTTCCCAAGGCTTAAAAATAAATGTACCCGTCTCCTCCCCTTCATCTACACTGATTGAAGTAGATTTTACAGGTGACATCAATAAGGGATCATAGCTTTCACCTGGTCAGTCTGTCATGGAAAGAGCAGGTGTTCTTACTGTTTGGTACACAAACTGTATGTGTGCCATAGAACAGTCCTCCCATTTGTCTTCAGACTTCACTGACAGCACAGAGGGGATTATCGTTAACGCAAAATATGTAACTTTTGCCAGAGCATCCATCTAGATCTAACCAGCGTGATAACAGCCTAGAGAGGGAGAGGCAGCACAAAGACACACCAAAGAGTAGCTTATCTCATGAGAGTAGTTACATAATATCATCACCTGATCTCAGTAAGATTCTCTTAGTTGGCAAATTGATGTTTGAAGGTTAGTATCCTGGTTACTTACTCATAGAAGGTAAGCGTTCTGGGCAGGGGAGGTTCTGGGCGTATGTGAAGTTCTCAGGAAGGTATGTGGTTGGTTGAACCATATATTCACTGGAGTTACTGCCATCTGGGTAATCTACAGAAACAAAACAATGACATGTAAATAAATGTTTTTCTTTGGACTTTTCCCATCTTCCCCCTTTTAGGTAGATAAGAGAGGGATCATGCTGATTAATAGGTAGTGTGTGTGTAGGGGGTGTTAGACAGCAGTTCAAACAACATGAGACGAAGTGCAGGCAAAAATCACAAGAACAGAAGGAAAATAGCAATTCTTACTCCCTTAAGATTGTGAGCGAGGGCCATTTGTGGGATTTCTGGCTGCCCACCGTCCCATGTTGGTTAAAGCACCGTCAAGCCTGCTACCCTGCTAATACAGGAGGTTGGCTAGACGGGGTCGGTGGGACGGGGGTCTCCAATCCAACTCACCTGTGCCGTTGAGGGTACTGTTCTTATTGGTGTAGAGTCTGATCATCTGGCCAATGGTCCTCACGTTATCCCTCAACATGATACCCTGGGCCTGCACCATGAAGAAGTAGGTGTTGGCTGAGAGAGGTAACAAGAGAAAGATGGGGAGAGAAGGGGAATACAGGTGCAAGGACAGAGCGAGAGAGAGATGAGGACGACGAGGTGCAGGGACAGAGCGAGAGAGATGAGGACGACGAGGTGCAGGGACAGAGCGAGATGAGATGACGAGGTGCAGGGACAGAGCGAGAGAGCATGAGGACGACGAGGGACAGAGCGAGAGAGAGATGAGGACGACGAGGTGCAGGACAGAGCGAGAGAGAGATGAGGACGACGAGGTGCAGGGACAGAGCGAGAGAGAGATGAGGAGGACGGGACGAGCGAGGTGCAGGGACAGAGCGAGAGAGAGATGAGGACGACGAGGTGCAGGGACAGAGCGAGAGAGAGATGAGGACGACGAGGTGCAGGGACAGAGCGAGAGAGAGATGAGGACGACGAGGTGCAGGGACAGAGCGAGAGAGAGATGAGGACGACGAGGTGCAGGGACAGAGCGAGAGAGAGATGAGGACGACGAGGTGCAGGGACAGAGCGAGAGAGAGATGAGGACGACGAGGTGCAGGGACAGAGCGAGAGAGATGAGGACGACGAGGTGCAGGGACAGAGCGAGAGAGATGAGGACGACGAGGTGCAGGACAGAGCGAGCGAGAGAGATGAGGACGGACGAGGAGAGAGAGCAGGGACAGAGCGAGAGAGAGATGAGGACGACGAGGTGCAGGGACAGAGCGAGAGAGAGATGAGGCGTACGAGGTGCAGGGACAGAGCGAGAGAGAGATGAGGACGACGAGGTGCAGGGACAGAGCGAGAGAGAGATGAGGACGACGAGGTGCAGGGACAGAGCGAGAGAGATGAGGACGACGAGGTGCAGGGACAGAGCGAGAGAGAGATGAGGACGACGAGGTGCAGGGACAGAGCAGAGCGAGAGGGACAGAGATGAGGATGACGACGAGGTGCAGGGACAGAGCGAGAGAGAGATGAGGACGACGAGGTGCAGGGACAGAGCGAGAGAGAGATGAGGACGACGAGGTGCAGGGACAGAGCGAGAGAGAGATGAGGATGACGAGGTGGAATACAGGTGCAGGGAGGAAGAGAGAGAGAGGATGGAAGAGATGAGGACGACAAGGTGCAGGGACAGAGCGAGAGAGAGATGAGGACGACGAGGTAGAATACAGGTGCAGGGAGGAAGAGAGGATGGAAGAGAGATGGAGGACGACGAGGTGGAGGGTGAATACAGGTGCAGGGAGGAAGAGAGAGGATGGAAGAGAGATGAGGACAACAAGGTGGAATACAGGTACAGGGAGGAATAGAGAGAGGATGGAAGTCAACGAGGTGGAACACAGGTACAGGGAGGAATAGAGAGAGGATGGAAGAGAGATGGAGGACGACAAGGTGGAGGGGGAATACAGGTACAGGGAGGAAGAGAGAGAGGATGGAAGATGACAAGGTGGAGGGGGAATACAGGTACAGGGAGGAAGAGAGAGAGGATGGAAGAGAGATGGAGGACGACGAGGTGGAATACAGGTACAGGGAGGAATAGAGAGAGGGACAGAAAGAGGAAGAGTGAAATCAGAAGTGTTTTGAGTGGTTCAATTACACCCCCTTCACGTACCAGTCCAGTGACTCCTAAGTGCAGTGACAGTAAATTAGCAGACTCACGTCATCAGCGTTAAAGCTTCCTCTCCCTCAGCCTCTTGGCCATAAAGGAACAACCTTCGCTGTCACCGGCCCAATGCCACGGTTTAACGCCCAGCAGCAGCTAGCGATGAGACGCACCGGGCCGACGGGCAAGATAAGAGGCACGATAAGAGGAAATTCCCCGTCTCAGGTTGCATCCTAAATAGCACCCTATAGTGTGCACTACACACTATGGTGCCCAGTCAAAAGTAGTGTGATATATAGAGAATTGGGTGCCATTTGGGACTCAGAGTCACGGTAGACTACAGACAGGCAGCAGAGCCCTGAATCATTTACCACTATTCACTACTGCAGCAAAACAGCCAGGGTGCACAGACACACCTCGTCAGCTAAGGTTACACACACACACACACACACACACACCTTGTCAGTTTACACACTCAAGCATTTAATCAAACACGGTCACATCATCAAATACACACACAAATTGCAACGCCACAAACTCACACCCCGAGACACCACAATCTCCCAGCCCCGCATTTAAGCACACCTTCTGCATGCCTTGCTTTATCACCCATTACAGAGGACCTTAAGTTGATCCTGTGTGGCAGTTCAGTTCTTTAATCTTTATAAGGATGCAAACCTGCCACAGCAAACAATGACAGTACTGTTGAATGATGGATTCCAGAAGTATGACTCCCTCTCAGTCTGCAGTGTGTGCGTGAGCACCCTGTGTATGTGTACAGTGTGCAAGCATTAATGTGTGTATGCATGAGTGTATCTACTTCGGTAAAGAGGACAGGTCAAGCACTACGAGCCCATTCCAATGAAACGCTAACGAATACATTCACAGACACCTTTTCAGGCTAAGTAACAAGGCTTCAACCAGGACTGCAGCTCTGACTAGCCTATAGTATAGCCTAACAGCATAAAGCAAATAAACCTTGTTACTGTTATTAGAGACCGTGTAAGACTGAGTCTGAACCACAAATATTTGCAAATCAGCGTCAGTGCTGTGCCATCACAACTAGGGCATTATCACACTTTGTAAGCAATGTAAAAAGCACAGATGAGGGTGTGTAACATGCTATTTGCTGACCGTAGCTAACTGTGGAATACGAACTGTGACCAACTGACTATATAATCCAGACCCATTACATAATCAAACTGTCCCAATCATTGGAGACAAGGCGCACAAACAAACGGAAACATCCAATATTAAGGAATGGAGGCCAGCATCCTGGAGTCGCCTCTTCACTGTTGACATTGAGACTGGTGTTTTGCTGGTACTATTAAATGAAGTTGCCAGTTTAGGACTTGAGAGGCATCTAGTTTGAGAAACAATGTACTTGTCCTCTTGCTCAGTTGTGCACCGGGGCCTCCCACTCTTTCTATTCTGGTTAGATACAGTTTGCGCTGTTTTGTGAAGGAAGTAGTACACAGCGTTGTACAAAATCTTCAGTTTCTTGGCAATTTCTCACATGGAATAGCCTTCATTTCTCATAACAAGAATAGACTGACGAGTTTCAGAAGAAAGTGATTTGTTTCTGGCAATTTTGAGCCTGTAATCAAACTCACAAATGCTGATGCTCCAGATACTAAACTAGTCTAAAGAAAGCCAGTTGTATTGATTATTTTATAAGGACAACAGTTTTCAGCTGTGCTAACATAATTGCAAAAGGGTTTTCTAATGAACAATTAGCCTCTCAAAAGATAAACTTGGATTAGCTAACAACATGCCACAGGAGTGATTGTTGCTGATAATGGGCCTCTGTACACCCATGTAGATATTCCATTAAAAATCAGGTGTTTCCAGCTACAATAGGCATTTAGAACATTAACAATGTCTACACTGTATTTCTGATCAATTAGATGTTATTTTAAAAATAGACAAAATGTGCTTTTCTTTGAAAAACAAGGACATTTCTATGTGACTCCTAACTTTTGAACGGTATTTTAGTTTGAAATTAGTTTTTGTCCCCACCCAGATAGTTGTGTCACTGTGCTCATCTGGGAGAGCTAACAACTTTGGTGACAATTACTACATCAGCCAGTCACTCCCGGATTTTTTGTTATATTTGCAGGGGGGAAATAGTTGATTTTGCTGCAGCAATCCTGACATTTTGCGTGGCAAGATGCTATGAATTTTTTGCAAAAATACACTGATGAGGGAAGATGTTTGTTGACGTGGCTTGATTTAGCCATATTATGCAGTGATTGGTAGAAATTGCGAGCCCCCTTTTTGTACTGTGCTGATGGGTCCATTTATGTGATAATATTGCAATGATTTGCCTCTTCTATGCAGAAATAGTGCAGTGATAGGTCCAACTTGCAAGCCCTCATAATATGCAGGGCATTGTTCATTTTGCTAAACACTTTGGAATCACAGAACCCCGCAGGGACTGAACAGCACACCACAACAAAACCAATGCCTCGACAGGTCATCCCAGGCCAGCCACACAGAACCAGTCAGTGGACAACACCCATGACATTTAGGCCTAAAAACAAATGTCCCCGCTCTATTTCTGTGCAGTTTCAAAATCCAAAATTTTAACCAGTAGGCCCCTAACATATGGTATACAAAGTCAGGTGAATCTCTTTTTGACCATCCAAACTAAACACATTGATCCATGTATTATTTTATTTTTTCTCTAAGTGCTGACTTTATCAGCTCCTCAGTAGAAACCATCCATGCATGGCCAGGCCTGAAAACTGCTTTGTCTGAGAGAATCTTTGAAGAGAAAGGGTTAGGTTTCAGCTAATGTGACAAATGCTATAGTAGCCAGAGTTGCCCAAATTGCAAATGTAGGCGGGACATAGTCAGTGGGAAGTTCCGGAGATATCAAACAGAGCATTACTCTGTGCAGTCTTGCCAACTCCTATGGTCATAGTTAAACATTTATGTAGTGTTTCCAGATTTCTATGAAATATGACCTATATGACTTACAATATGAGGGAAATAGTTTTCCTACCAGAAACAGGTAATTAAGCATGTTAAAAAGCACATGTTCTGTGTTGGACTGGTGTGGGTGTAAACAAACAAACAAACGGCTCCAAAATAACTTTCAAGACAAGTGTTAGCCTACTTGGAAACAGCTGGTCTATTGACATTTTCGTAAGCATTGGCTGACTAATGGTATAGACATGGGTCCTATTCTAGGTTACCTTGCTCACTCTCTGTTCATGTGAAAAAAATATAGACCTATCATTTTAGCTGTACTGTAGCTACTAAACCAGCTAGCTAGCAGGATTGGTCATGTGGACCGACTTGCAGGCTCTGTCAATGATTTGTAAATGTGGACAACCCCATATTTCCACCATGGCATGGCCCAACAGCATGACAGATGTTTATAAGAGCTTGTTGCCAATGGGTAGCTAACAGGCCCAGTCAATCATCAGTTAAATGTTCTTTATGAAATCCCTGAAAGAAAATGAATTAGTTAGGATAACTAGCTAGCTTATTACATTGTTAGACGGATGGTTTCGGAGCAAGCAGACAAGTTGCAAAATCCGGATCGCTCTCAGTCAATGTTGCTACAGTAACCAGTTACCTATATTGTGCTGCTAGCTAATTAACGGTAGTTGGCTACATTGTGGTGCTCGCTAACTGACGGTAGTTGGCTATATTGTGCTGCTAGCTAACTACCGGTAGTTGGCTACATTGTGCTGCTAGCTAACTGACGGTAGTTGGCTATATTGTGCTGCTTGTTAACTACCGGTTGTTGGCTACATTGTGCTGCTAGCTAACTAACGGTAGTTGGCTACATTGTGCTGCTAGCTAACTAACGGTAGTTGGCTACATTGTGCTGCTAGCTAACTAACGGTAGTTGGCTATATTGTGCTGCTAGCTAACTAACGATAGTTGGCTGGCTAGCTAGCTAGCAGCAACATAGCTCTCTCAAAAACCCTACTCCGAATGTTGCTAGGGTTTAAAACAGTTACATTCGCCCATATTTGGTTCCATGTGAACTACAATCCCGACGCTGTTTGCATTTAGAAAAGTGAATAATTATCGCTTTCAAACCGATTTTCGAAACATACGTTGATATGCACCTTATGTTTCACATCAGCAAGAAGTACATTTTTTTTAATTAAAAAATATATAATTAGCTAGCTATTGTAGCAGTTTTGCACAGATCCGTGGTAGTATTGTAGCAACATAACTAGTTAGTCGTGGATGATTGCGTTAACTTAGATCGACAAGGTACCGGTTCACTAACTAATCCTAACAGTTTGTAAACTAATCACTAGCTTGTCCGATTGGCCACACAGTCACGATGAATTAACTCTGATTTGAGTAACGTTAGCTAGCTAGCCAGCCAGCCATCCATCCATCCATCCACCTAGCTAGCAACAAGCTAATTAGTAACATTAGCCAGCTAGTTGTCAGGAAAGCATCCCTAATGATGCCATGGTTGGGTAGTAAGCGATAACATTAGTTTATCGTGTTTAGTTAGCTAATGAACTCACCTATTCCAGGAGCAACATATATGAAGTAGAGACACGTCGTTGACATGGAGAAGAAAACAATTAAGGCCAAAAAGGAGCGGTTCGATACCCGCAGCAGCCGCCTCCAATTCACCATATTTGTTTCTGATTTACCGCTAATCCCATAAATACTGTTTGAATAAAAAAATAATACTTAAATTGACATGTAAAAGTAGATTATATGGTCATGCAAAATCAATGCAACGACATAACCCGCATAATTTGAGTCGGGGATGCAGCGAAAAGGGTAATACTGGGATAGCTAGCCAAGCTGCCCAATCTTGGTTTTCCCGTCAAGAAATTTCCAGATCGAAAAAAATAGGCCTGCATCAGGAACTGCCAAGCATCAAAGAACACTGTCCATCGGGCATAGTGAAACCGTTAGCTACTTATGTGTAGACAAATAACTAATACTGGCACATTTCTTAGGAATACTCGTTATACTGGTCCATGCTTAGATATGTATATCTCGCCCGGCGTTGAAGGTTTAAAAGAAGACCATCGGGTGGAAGCTGGTCTGCACCGCTGCCTCCTCCCACCACACACAAGTAAGTCTCAACTATGTTTCCAAAACACTCACACTTGGCAAACTACTTCACCAAATCAGCAGGGATATCTGACGATTCTGATTGCATGGAAGCGCATCCCCACCGCGATTTTTGTAGACGTAGATAGTATGTCGACATACTATCTAAACATTTCGAGATACTAAATCGACTATTTTAATTAGTAGAGGATATTTTTCTTAATTTGTAAGATTGTGTGATTTCAGAGGTGGCACAACAGGTCCAAGATGTGAGGTGTTCACAAGTGACTGACGACACCACCATTTTTTTTGAAAGATCATAATAAAGTCAGGAAAGCTATTGAGTGTATTCATGCCTTCTCACATGTATTATGTTTATCTCTGAATATTATGAAATGTGAATTATTTTCGTTGAAAAGATGTGAATTAAACTCAGTATGTAATATCCCTGTAAAAGATGTGAACACATATCTTGGTATTAAAGTTAGCAAATATCAGGAAGTAAGGGCCAATTTAAATGTCTCTCCTATTGTAGAGAAAATTGGAAAGAGATTTAACTCCTGGTTATTAAGAGATATTTCTTTATCTGGATGTGCACTTTTATCAACATCTGAAGGTCTGTCCATATTAGTTTATACCTTCCTTGCCTTGGATGTTCCTCTGTCAGTAACTAAAATGGCTGATACTGAATTATTTAACTTCATATGGAGGAATAAACCTAATTATTTATAATTTTTTTAAAGCGGTAATATGTAGCACCCAAAGTGAGGGAGGGTTGAATGCTCTGGATTTTAAAACCTCTAATATAATTTTTAAGATTAAATGGATACAAAACTATTTAAGAAATAAGGATTACATTTGGAATATCATCCCTAATTTAATATTCCGATTGGTGGTCTAGAATTCTTACTAAAATGCAACTTTGATATGGGTAAAATCCCTATTAAGCTTGCAAACTTTCATAAACAAGTACTTATAACTTGGAACCTCATGTACAAACACAATTTTTCCCCACATAGGTATACAATCTGGAATAATAAAGACACAAAATACAAAAACAAGTCTTTGTTTTTCCAGAACTGGTTTGGCAACAACATTATTTGGGTTAAACAATTATTGAATAATGATGGACAACTGTATGATTATCCAGCATTCATGAGAACACACAATGTTACATTCACTCCTGAGGAGTATCAAATTGTTGTTAGAGCTGTCCCTAAAGGTGCTATTCTTCTTTTAGGAGAATATAACAATACTCTAAGTGCAACAATTGAGGATTTTGTAGTCTCAATACAATCAGAAGAAATTGCCATTTTAAACTATAAATGTAATAACATGTATATAAGGAAACTATGTCAATATATTATTATTCCCTCTTCTAAAACCATTTTATTTTAAGATAAACTACTATTAATGTTAATTTGAGAGACTCTGATGTTATGTTTTATTTTGATCCAAATGATATGGACCCTGATTTAACTTTCATTGTTAATTTGTTTATCTTTCATCAAAGATTCTTTACCCATAAAATGAATGGGGCAGAGAACAAACCCCTCTTCACATTATTTAAGATAGAATTTAAATATTATTTTGAAATGATCAGTAAATGTAAAAACAAAAAAGCAATACGCACCATAATAGTATTTAACAAATTGAAAATGAATCTTGATATGTAATACCCCTGTCTGTTAGGTTTATGTACTCTTGTTTGTATATTTCTGTTTCTTTGTATTTGTTGTGTTTTAAAAAAAATAAGAAGTTTTTGAAGTAACGTTATCATATATCATAACGTTATATAACATTATCATATATCATCTTACATTTCATAGTTCCTTCCAATATGTGTTATGGGGGAGGGGGGGTCCTGGGACCCAGAGTTTTTCCTGATCTGGGAGGTTAAGCACAGGAGGTTGGTGGCACTTTAATTGGAGAGAACAAGCTTGTGGTAATGACTGGACCAGAATCATTGGAATGGTATCAAACACATGGTTTCCAAGTGTTTGATGCCATTCCATTTGCACCGTTCCGGCCATTATTGTGAGCCTTTCTCCCCTCAGCAGCCTCCACTGCCGGGCGAACCCAGTGGTATGATGCAAGGAGGCATGAGGACTGCAGATGTGGCCAGGGCAATTAATTGCAATGTCCGTACTGTGAGGCGCCAAAGATAGCACTACAGGGAGACAGGACGGACAGCAGATTGTCCTCACAGTGGCAGACCACGTGTAACAACACCTGCACAGGATCGGTACATCCAAACATCACACCTGCAGGACAAGTATAGGATGGACGCAACAACTGCCCGAGTTACACCAGTAATGCACAATCCCTCCATCAGTGCTCAGACTGTCCACAATAGGCTAAGAGAGGCTGGACTGAGGGCTTGTAGGCCTGTTGTAAGGGAGGTCCTCACCAGACATCACCGGCAACAACGTCGCTGGACCAGAGAGGACTGGCAAAAAGTGTTCTTTACTGACAAGTCACGGTTGTGTCTCACCAGGGGTGATTGTTGGATTCGCGTTTATCGTCGAAGGAATGAGTGTTACACCAAGGCCTGTACTCTGGAGAGGGATCGATTTGGAGGTGGAGGGTTCGTCATGGTCTGGAGCGGTGTGTCACATCATCAGACTGAGCTTGTTGTCATTGCAGGCAATCTCAACACTGTGCGTTACAGGAAAGACATCCTCCTTCCTCATGTGGTACCCTTCCTGCAGGCTCATCCTGACTTGACCCTCCAGCATGACAATGCCACCAGCCATACTGCTCGTTCTGTTCGTGATTTCCTGCAAGACAGGAATGTCAGTGTTCTGCCATGGCCAGCGAAGAGCCAGGATCTCAATCCCATTGAGCACGTCTGGGACCTGTTGGATCGGAGGGTGAGGGCTAGAGCCATTCCCCCCAGAAATGTCCAGGATCTTGCAGGTGCCTTGGTGGAAAAGTGGGGTAACATCTCACAGCAAGAACTGGAAAATCTGGTGCAGTTCATGAGAAGGAGATGAACTGCAGTACTTAATGCAGCTGGTGGCCACACCAGATACTGACTGTTACTTTTGATTTTGACCCCTCCTTTGTTCAGGGACACATTATTCCATTTCTGTTAGGCACATGTTCGTGGAACTTGTTCAGTTTATATTTCAGTTGTTGAATATTGTTGTGTTCATACAAATATTTACACGTATTAAGTTTGCTGAAAATAAATGCAGTTGACAGTGAGAGGACGTTTATTGTGGCAAGTAAAAGCCTGGGTGACGAGTTGATACAATTCCAAGTCTGGAATGTTAAATCCAGGAATTACTGAATTGAGTGACATATGTGTTGTCATTTGTATATTTATCTTACATTTTAACTGGTTTGGCGTGTATTTGTTTTGTGAGTGCTGTGAGATATTTAGCAGGTTTATTTGCCATTGAATAGTATGCTTTATTTGAGTTTAACCTGTAGTTGTTGGCTCTCTTCAAAAGTAAAATCATATTTACCTTTTTATGGGCTTTTACTAAAATAGTGATTTATTTGTCTTTCATTTACAATTCTCAGATTACATTTTTTCAGAGTATGAGATTATCTTTATCCTAATGTGCGCCTTAAAAGCATCCCAAATTATATCGGGAGATATCTCAGTCCTTTTTGTCTACATTTGAAATGGTTTTTAATTTTTCACTTACGTGAAATACATTTTTTTGTCAATTCTTGAAAAGCTTTTCTTACTTTGAAAAAAAGGGGTAGTCTTTTCTATTTGGCAATAGTAGTAGTGTCCTGTAAATTATTTGTAGAGATGTAATTTTTCAACCTCTGAGGTTCCTTGAATTTGCCTTTTGTTTTTGCTGTGTCTGTCAATCTTATCAAATGTATGATTTAGGCGTCCTGCTAAAATAATATTTCCTGTCGGAATTTGATTAATTATATCGCAATACAGTACACCAGATTTGCCCATTGTGGGATATTCACTGAAATCAACATGTATTTTTCAACATGTATGGTGCAATTCAACATTAGAAAATGGCCTTCTTGGTCTGTGTGCTGGGATATAAGGGAAAGGGTGTAGTCTTATCTATCAGGATGCCTACACCTCTACTGTTACTACAGTAGGTGGTAGCATATGCCTTTCTAACCCAGCTCCTCTTTAAATATTAAATGTCTCCTTTTTTTAAATGTAACTCTTGCAGGAAAACCACATCTCCTGACAATCTCTAAGTGTTCAAGAATCATATGCTATTTTATCATCATGAAGCCTGTGCACATTCCATGTAATTAGTTTGATTTTGTTGTTACCAAAATAAATGATCTAATGACTCTGCCTCCTCACAGCAGAATCTGCAGAGCTGGGAAGATTGTATCCCCCTGTAACGGAGTTCGTCTGTTGAAGGAGAAGCGGACCAAAATGCAGCGTGGTGGTTACTCATGTTCTTTAATGAAAAAATTAACTATACATGAAATAACTTAAATATACAAAACAACAAACAGAACGTGAAAACCTATACAGCCTATCTGGTGAATACAAACACAGAGACAGGAACAATCACCCACGAAATACTCAAAGAATATGGCTGCCTAAATATGGTTCCCAATCAGAGACACCGATAATCACCTGACTCTGATTGAGAACCGCCTCAGGCAGCCATAGACTATGCTAGACACCCCACAAAACCCCAAGACAAAAACACACCACAATAACCCAAGTCACACCCTGGCCTGACCAAATAAATGAAGACAAACATAATATACTTCGACCAGGGCGTGACACCCCCATATATATATATAACATTCTATTAGTTGCAAGAATTTTGTATAGTAATTTATATAGAAAATGTCGAAGTTTTGAATCCGGCGTTGTTTTGCATATCAATTCATAAACCATGTGCCATGGAATGGGTACATCGAAAATCTCTTCCCAACTATTTAGCAATTTATATGGCACAGCTGTCAGTTTTTTTGTCCTTAAATTAAATTGGTATATGTTTTTATTTATCACACTTTTCTTTAACCATTTATGTTCTTTAATACAGGGCTGACATACAAGTTCCTTACTTTTTTCCCCTTCTACTTGCCTCTTCCATTTTTGTGGTAATGCTGCAATTATTTGGTTGTAATTTTGGGTAGAGCAGATATTTCCATATGTCTGTGTTAGCTGCATGTATGACATAACTCCACCAGTCCTATTTATGATATCATTCACTAAAATTATACCTTTTTTAAACATTTCTTCAATAAATACAGTTTTTTTTAAATCAATTAGTATATTTGAATTTAACCACAATATTTGTTGTACTATTTGTTCCGTCCTTTCAGGTGGATTAAACTGAAATTGCAACCAACTTTCTAAGGCTTGTTTAAAAAATAAAGATATTTTGGAGATGATTTCCTTTTCAAACAACCGAAAGTGAGCAGGTTGTAATCTGAATAAAGGGGAAAAGGCCCTTCCTGAATATAGGATGAGACATTCGTACACATTGACTAGAGAACCAGTTTGGATTGAAGTATAACTTTTGTATGACTGGTGCCTTTAGTGAGAGGTCTAATGCTTTAATAATCTCTGCCCACCGAATTCATATTCGTTATATAAATAGGCCCTTTTAATTTTATCTGGTTTGCCATTCCAAATAAAATTGAATCTTTTTTGTTCATATAATTTAAAAAGCAGGTCACTAGGTGTAGGCAAAACCATAAGCAAATAGGTAAACTGTGATATAACTAAGGAGTTAATCAGGGTGATTTTTCCACAAATAGACAGGTATTTTCCTTTCCATGGTAGCAAGATCTTATCTATTTTTACTAACTTTCTATAAAAAATGATTGGAGTGAGATCATTTCTTTCTTTTGGGATTTGTATACCGAGTACGTCCACATCTCCGTCAGACCATTTAATTGGTAAACTACATGGTAATGTAAAATGTGCATTTTTTAGTGATCCAATACGTAATATGGTACATTTATCATTAGGGTTTGGCCGGGATGGGCCATCATTCTAAATAAGAATTTGTTCTTAACTGACTTGCCTGGTTAAATAAATGATATTGTCCTTCCTCTTTAGACCACATAGAGCGAAACCCAGACTCAGCGGTTAGCCTCTCTTTTTCTCTCTCTGTGGTGACTTAACTTCTTAGGGTTGGTGTCATTTTCAATCCCAATGATAATAACTAACAATCAATAAGCTTTGACCAATCCCTGAGGTTTGTAAGACCCTGGGTTTAACAATAATGAGGCAAAGACTCAGCTTATGCAAAAGGTTTGTACAGTTTATTCACGAGAACATTCTGAAGTCCATAATACAAAGACATCCATTTTATAACTCACTCCCTACTTACGCACATACCTCCACACAAACAGTAGATATCCTACGCACATACATACACACGAACAGTAGGTGAGTTGTATCCACTGTTTATCACCACCAAGCCGGCAGTTCCATTCCCACGAGATTAGAGGAACCTTGAAAGGACTCCCTGTCCTATTGTAAGTTTCTCAGAGTTCGAGCCAGGTCAGGTCATACACAGTTGAATTTTTCACGGTATTTTCTTAGACACACACACACATTTCTCTCCCTCACATGTCTCTACCGAACCTTGTTAGACATACATTTAGTACTTTAATTATTCATTATACATGTAACATAAACTAATAATCACTAATAGTTACCTTTTCAGGGTGGAATTATCTAATCATTACCTTAAACCTATATATTCCCTTATCAGTTGGGCCCCTTTTTTCTCAATTTCCACCTGACTGATATGTCCAAAGGAAACTGCCTGTTGCTCAGGCCCTGAAGCCAGGATATGCATATAATTTGTACCATTGAAAAAAAACACACACAGTGCAGTTTGCAGAAATGTTAAAATAATGTAGGAGAATATAACACAATAGATATGGTAGGAGAAAACCCAAAGAAAAACCAACCAGAATTTGTTTTGTTGAGAAAGACCTTGCTCTTACAATGGAAGGTATAGGGGCATACTGAATTCTAGCTCCCAGGATGCAATTTCTATGGCTTCCACAGGGTGTCAGCAGTCTATGTTCAAGGTTTCAGGCTTGTCTTCCAAAACGAGTAAGAAATATGAGTTTTAGTACAGGGACACAGTCTTGGAAATTCATGTTTGGGAGCGCGATGACGACAAGACGCACCTGCTAAAATCGGTTTCCTATTGAACATACTTCTTTCCGTAAGAAATATTATAGTTTGATTACATTTTAAGGTATCTGAGGAGTACATTGAAACCTATTTTGACTTGTTGAAACAAAGTTTAGCGGTGGATTTTCGCATTCCTTTCTCTCCATGTTGAACGAGTGGATTACTCAAATCGATGGCGCCAACTAAACAGACCTTTGGGGATATAAAGGATTTTATCTAACAAAACAACACTACATGTTATAGCTGGGACCCTTTGGGTGACAAATCAGAGAAAGATTTTCAAAAAGTAAGAGAATATTTAATCGCTATTTGTGAATTTATGAAACCTGTGCCGGTGGAAAAATATTTTGATGTGGGGAGCCTTCCTCAAACAAGCTCATGGCTTGCTTTCACTGTAATGGATACTATAAATTGGATTAACAAGAATTAACAAGAATTTAAGCTTTCAACCGATATAAGACACTGGTATGTACATAAATGTTTAATATCCATCATTTTTACGATTATTTATCTGAATTGCGCCCCCACCAGTTTCACCGGAAGTGGTTCCGCTAGCGAAACGCCTAGCCCAAACAGGTTTTTAAAGAAGAGTACAGTTAAGGCTTCTTGCTGCATTTTTCTGAACTAATATCTATCTGAATTTCTGGCGCTGTCCATTTGCGAAATTGCTGAACGAATAGGCCTACCTCATCGGAGCTCTTTGCTTGCTTATACTTAAGAGCTAAGTGCTAATTATATTAGAACAAACATTTGTGAATTTACTGAACATAAATGTAATAATGTTTGAAGAATGGTTCAAAAGTCAAAACTTATGTTGGCATTCATTATTATTGAAAGAGAATGTGGTTATTATCTAGTTACACAAATCCACAAGGAGTCATTTTCCCATCCTCCCTACCTCTGACACACTTAAACCCATCCCTCCATCAACTTACTCATCCATTCCTGCCTAAAACATATAACCTATGCATCCATACAATCATTCTCTCCCACCCTCCTACACATATTCATATTCACCATCCCTCACCCTCCCATTTATACACAAACACACCTACATCCCTAGAACAGTTATTGACATACATGCTATATTTCCCACTTTCAATTGTCTTTTCAGTGTCCATGTAGTCCATTGGCATCGGCTACTTCTATAATTACGTCATAGAGGAGAACAGTTATATGGGGAAAGTAAAGTATAGATTTTATAGGGGGGAGGGGGAAAGGATATAGTCTCAATTTATGATAAGCTGTGGTCCCAGGTGTCATTGTTTGTAGCCTCGTACGCTCATTGTTATTTCCTACTTCAACCTCTTCTCATAGCAGGGGTCTCTCCTCCTTGAACTAGGAAGGTTTCTGGGAAGGTTTCTTGAACCTTGATTAGGTCTTCATCGGTGCTTGATAATTCCATCCATTGTGTTCCCTTCCATACCCACAGTATTCCCTTGATGCAGGGTTTAAATTTAATTAGTTTTTCCTCCAGTGACTGTCTGATCGGAATGTATTGCTTGCGTTTTTTTTCCCAGCCTAACAGACAGGTCCTGGACTAATAGAATGGAGTGGCTGTGGATTTTGATCTCCTTTACCCCGGTGCCTTCGGAATGTTTATTGATATATCGATTTTAGGTGGTTAATTTGAACTTTGTTGTCTGGCTTATAAACACATTTTATTAAGTAAAAAAACAGAGCTTGACACATGCATGTGCCACTGTTCCAATGTGGTTTAAATACTATCAGCTTTTATGATGCTGATAAAGAAAGGACCTCTACAGACAGTATCTCACTGCGCATTCAAATTCTCTCAAGACGCTGAAATAAATAATATTATTTCTCCACCAAATTTAGCCTCCATTTGGTATATAATTTTAATGCAAGAAATGCTGCAAGAGTTAATATTAAGGATATTTGAGGTTATAGACCTACAGTCTGTGTCCATATTTTAATTTCTCTGTAACCCATCTGAACAGTAGGCTATAGTTCCCTTAACATGCCACAGACCTATTTGAAGTCCCCATCACCTCACAATCATCATACATAACATAGCTATCTGCTATCATCCTCTTTTATTACTTCACCAATTCTTTCCCAAACATTACTTCTGGCCCTCCCTTGTCTTTATTTTCAACTCTCCATTAAGCAGCTTTTCTCTTCATTTTTTATTTATTTTTATCCCTTTTCTCCCAAATTTCATGGTATCCAATTGTTTTTAGTAGCTACTTTCTTGTCTCTCCGCTACAACTCACGTACGGGCTCGGGAGAGTCATGCGTCCACCGAAACACAACCCAACCAAGCCGCTCTGCTTCTTAACACAGCACGCATCCAACCCGGAAGCCAGCCGCACCAATGTGTTGGAGGAAACACCGTGCACCTGGCAACCTTGGTTAGTGCGCACCTTGGTTAACGTGCACCTTGGTTAGCGTGCACCTTGGTTAGCGCGCACTGCGCCCGGCCCGCCCCAGGAGTCGAAGCAGCTTTTATCTTATTGAATTCAACTCTGACATTGTCCTCTTTGCCTCTGTGGCTCGACGTTTGCTTTTTCTGCCCATTCCCAAAAGCATTTGGCATGTTGGCTGTTTGGCACTTTTGCACTAATGTCAGATAGCCTAAAATACTGAAAGAAAAACTTCAGTATAAACATAAATTGCACATGAATGATTTAAGCCGCAGGCCGGTGCCCTTCATCCACACACTACTTAATGATCCTAAACACGCCCGGTGGATATAACCGCGGGGACTGCGGGTTATGAGTGAACCCGTGTATCACTAGCAGACACTGCCATTGGATGCACATCATTCACCTGGTCTTATTAGTAATAATCCAATGGAGCCTCTACACCTCGATTAGGATTGTATACAGGAAATCCTTGTTATTTCATTGAAAGATTTTCAATTTGTGACAACCACACAAGCAGCCACTCACCGATCTAACTGCTCTAATGCAGTTACACTCCTGACGCCTACATACAGAATTTTCTTTTTTTTTGGGGGGGGGGGGGATATATATCCACAAAATATATATTAAAATATATTGTGAAAATGTATTTATCAAATAACTAAATAAAATATGTAAATATATTTGTAAAATGTGTAAAATACACTCACACCCAAAAAGTTGGATCATTGAGTTGTAGTTGAAAATACATTCAGTAGCTATTGAAGTGTTTATTTTGAAACGACATGTAGAACATATCTGTGAATATATTGAGAAATATATTTTTTCCGAGCTGTCAATCACAATTTGAAATGTTCCTGAGCCTCACCTCGAACTGACAGAGTAGCCATTGCAATTGTGCATTTTCATCAGAAGAAGGGGAAGAGCAGCTGTCACTGCCAAAAAGCTTTCTTGTGGATAATGGCATTTTATTTGATAAAAGATTCATATTGCATTAAAATATGTTTTTAACCTTGTAGGTGACAGAGGAAGAACATAATTTATTCAACTGCAAGCAAGAGTTTATCTAGCTTGCTAGCAAGCTGTGCCAGCAAGCCAGATAAACTCTCCTTTAGCTTGCCACCAATGTGCAGTGTGAAGAATTGTTTTGGAAATTGTTGAGTAGAGTTAAGTAGAATTCATATCATGTATGTATTAGATCAAATGTAATTTCCAAATCTATTGTTAAATGTTATTGGCTAGCCAAGCAATATACTGCTTGCTAGCTAGGTAACTTAGCCAGCTTTAGTGAGGGTTGAGTGTCTCTGATAGAACTGGATAGCAAAATTATTTGTAAGAACAACAAAAAAAAATCATATTTTGCACTCCTGCAGTTGATCCTTCTGGTCTGAAAAGCTCAGCTGCCTATGGAAAGACCCCAGCCAATGTAAGGCATATTTTCTGTCATTTAGCCAGCAAGTTCCCAATGAAATTAACCCCTTATTTATTCTTCATCTTGTGTGGAATTGTTTTACTGACTTTAAGTCACTGCATTATCTACAGGGTAACTGTCAATTTGTTAGTCTGCAATGGACACTTGAAGTGAAGGAATCTGCATTGTAAGTGTCAATTTGATTTTCAAAGGCAATTTTCAAATACAGATGTTAAGTGCACAGATGTCATTTGTACAGTCGTGGCCAAATGTTTTGAGAATGACACAAATATTAATTTCCACAAAGTTTGCTGCTTCAGTGTCTTTAGATAATTTTGTCAGATGTTACTATGGAATACTGAAGTATAATTACAAGCATTTCATAAGTGTCAAAGGCTTTTATTGACAATTACATTAAGTTGATGCAAAGAGTCAATATTTGCAGTGTTGACCCTTCTTTTTCAAGACCTCTGCAATCCGCCCTGGCATGCTGTCAATTAACTTCTGGGCCACATCCTGACTGATGGCAGCCCATTCTTGCATAATCAATGCTTGGAGTTTGTCAGAATTTGTGGGTTTTTGTTTGTCCACCCTCCTCTTGAGGATTGACCACAAGTTCTCAATGGGATTAAGGTCTGGGGAGTTTCCTGGCCATGGCCCATTATCACGTTTGCCTTATGGCAAAGTGCTCCATCATGCTGAAAAAGGCATTGCTCGTCACCAAACTGTTCCTGGATGGTTGGGAGAAGTTGCTCTTGGAGGATGTGTTGGTACCATTCTTTATTCAAGGCTGTGTTCTTCGGCAAAATTGTGAGTGAGCCCACTCCTTGACTGAGAAGCAACCCCATACATGAATGGTCTCAGGATGCTTTACTGTTGGCAAGACACAGGACTGATGATAGCGCTCACCTCGTCTTCTCCGGACAAGCTTTTTTCCAGATGCCCTAAACAATGGGAAAGGGGATTCATCAGAGAAAATGACATTACCCCAGTCCAATCCCTGTACCTTTTGCAGAATATCAGTCTGTCCTTGATGTTTTTCCTTGAAAGAAGTGGCTTCTTTACTGCCCTTCTTGACACCAGGCCATCCTCCAAAGGTCTTCCCCTCACTGTGTGTGCAAATGCACTCACACCTGCCTGCTGCCATTCCTGAGCAAGTTCTGTACTGGTGGTGCCCCAATCCCGCAGCTGAATCAACTTTAGGAGACGGTCCTGGCGCTTGTTGGACTTTCTTGGGTGCCCTGAAGCATTCTTCACAACAATTGAATCTCTCTCCTTGAAGTTCTTGATGATCCGATAAATGGTCGATTTAGGTGCAATCTTACTGGCAGCAATATCCTTGCCTGTGAAGCCCTTTTTGTGCAAAGCAATGATGACGGCACGTGTTTCCTTGCAGGTAACCATGGTTGACAGAGGAAGAATAATGATTCCAAGCACCACCCTCCTTTTGAAGCTTTCAGTCTGTTATTCAAACTCAATCAGCATGACAGAGTGATCTCCAGCCTTGTCCTTTTCAACACTCTCACCTGTGTTAACAAGAGAATCACTGACATGTCAGCTGGTCCTTTTGTGGCAGGGCTGAAATGCAGTGGAGATGTTTTTGGGGGATTCAGTTCATTTGCATTGCAAAGAAGGACTTTGCAATTAATTGCAATTCATCTGATCACTCTTTATAACATTCTGGAGTATATGCAAATTGCCATCATACAAACTGAGGCAGTAGACTTTGTGAAAATGTATATTCGTGTCATTCTCAAAACTTTTGGCTACGACTGTACATTATATTTTGTGTTTCAGATGTGACTTCCAGTAACCCATGCCATAATTCAACAATGGACCATGTTATTTGAGCAAAACATTAAGATTATAGAAACCACTCCAGTAGTTGTCAGTCATGAGTCATTCATTCAATCTTTTAAGTGTTTTTACTGGTCTTTTGACCAATGACATCAGATCTTTTCACATCTGATATTTTTTCAGGGCTGATCTGATTGGTCAAAATACCAAATAGTGGAAAAAATTTCAGAGTTGAGCTGCCTGTCTAAACGCAGCCTATGTAGGGTATATGTGTGCCTTGTGAGAGGTAAACAGAAGACTGCTTTTCATCTGAGGTACTACCATAGCTTTAAAATTCAGGAAGAATCAAAAGTCAGGTTGAGCCAGTCGGGTTGCATTTTTCACAATTGATTTGTGGAATCATACATTTTATTTAGGCTCTTTGCACACAATGTTTCCCAATCAGTTGATGCTCATCCCAGAGTTGTACTCATATATTCTGTAGCCAAAACGCAGAGTACAAGGAGTGGAATGTTAGCCTGGTCTGGGTACCAGTCTGTTTAGCTATGTATTCTAGCCAAAGGAGGCTGATGAGGGGAGGGCGACTCATAATAATGACTAGAATTAAGTGAATGGAATGGTATCAAATACAAGGAAACCATGTGTTTGATTTGGTGATACCATTCCATTCCCCGGTGTTCCCTCCCTCCTGTCCTGTGATTCACCCCTGATATCTTGGCACAGCCTGGTGTTTCACACAGCAGCTGTCACCCCCAATGAATATTTTAATTCAGTTTACCACACTATCCCTCACTCGCTGCTAAATGGGCCTGATAGACTTCACAAATTATTCATGCATTCATTTATTGTAATTTATTGTAATGTATATTTTTTTAAACTTTGTAATGATAGATTTTGCTTTTGAACGAGGGCCTCAAACTCAAGTCCCAGGTGCCACATCATGAAATGGCACCCATAAGAAACTTGGCCCCCAGGTATTTTAAGATTTAGGCCCCTAGCTGCCCTTGAAGTACCCTTGCAAACCAAAATACCCTTGCATCCTGGTCTTATAATAGCTCACATTGTTTTTCAAGTGAAATGAAACATGAGCGCAGCAGCGATCAGTCTGCTTAACCAGGCTACCCTTCAAGCTGTGTTGTTCAGAAGTCCTTCTGTACATGTCAGGAGATGCCCATGGCCACTAGATGGTGACACCACACAAGTTAATGCAGTCTATGCGCACCTGAAAATCATGAACACATGTGTCCCTTTGGCACGTATGATCATTGCACTGGCATAGCCAGAACGGGTCATAGTTTGTCTCCAACATTTACATTTATACACACTCTCTGATCTGACTCACATGCTCTTCCTTTCCAATGAAATAATAATAATAATAAATAAATAACAATGCGTATCAAAATGATCAGAAGCACAGCCGCACACTGCTAGATTGCATTCCTCTCAATAAGTTAATAGGAGACACAACTCGTATTATTGCGCGCTCAACAGACATGATCAATGTCAACCATGGGACCCGAGGGGAACAAAGTACAAATAATCAGACGGGTAATGAAACTAGAAGTGGCCTGGTACACACTTTGATCTGGTCCATTAGCTAATTTAGATCATCCTCTTGACTGCCACATAAGTGCATCTGGAGACTTCTGTCTGTCCCAAATGGCACCCTATTCCCTATACAGTGCACTACATTTGACCAAAAGTAGTGCACTATAAAGGGACAGAATAGGGTGCCATTTGGGATGCATCCTTTACCCAATGCTAAACAGAACAAGTAGTAGTAAAACCAAGGTGCCTGTGTGAAATTGATTAATCAGAAGACACAGCAACGTCAGTTGTCTGATGTTTTCTGAACATTTTCCATACTGTCTGTAATTCTCTAGGCAGGGACAGCTTGGCCAAATACCAGATGAGGCTGTCCATCTTTAGCCTGTCTAAATTGTTCGTTTTTTGGCGTTTTTTGATTATTTGGCTAGTAATGGGGACCTCACAGAAAAAAAATGTGCCTTTAGTGTTGAAATTCGGGAGACTATTTCTCGTCACAGTCCGTCCATTCACAAGAAGTAAGAGCAAGTGCGTGTGTACAGTACGTGTGCAGCGGTGCAACTTTCACTAGGGACGGGGGACATGTCCCCCCACATTCAGAGGAGTGGCCAGCACAGTCACCGGATCTCACATCTAGACGCCAACACGGGAGCGAGTTGTGAGATGCCTGCCCTGTTCTGTATCTCCTATTCTTGTACAGGTGCCCTCGCCACTTTCTCTCTCTCTCCCGGGACCTTTGCTCGCCTACATCATACTCATACGTCGCTGACTTTTTATTGATCAGCGGTTGAACTATTTGATTAGTGACTTTTAGGGCATTTAACAAACATGATGCTATTGTTTATTTTGCTGCTGTCTACCCTTGGCTTTTACAATGTTGGCGATACTTTTAGAGCCTGTTGCACTGTGAATGAGGAAATATATGATTGTTTCTCCCTTGAGTATTGTGAGAAACCCCACACTTGCTCCGGAAATGCACATGAGAGGAAATGCCCATGAGAAATGGGACTCTTGCATGTCAGGACTGTTCTCTTGGTACTTAACCTTGTCTCTGGACTTCACACATCTCCTGAAATATGTGGCGTTAAAGAATCTGGACTCTGGATTCTCCTTCAACTGCTGTCTGTAACTCCAAATGTTGCAACCCTCGATCTAGATTTGCAATTATCTTGTTGCTTCTATTGTCTGGAAATGTCCAGTCTAATCCAGGTCCTGACATTCTTACCTCTGACGAATTAAGTAGTCAGAGTGGCCTGAAGTTTTTGCATATATATGTAAGAAGTCTTCTGCCGAACCTTTATTTTGTGAATAAATGGATAAAAACTGCAGACCCTGATTTATGTATGCTTTCTGAAACCTGGCTTAAAAAAATCTATTACTGACAAAAATATTGGCATAAATGGTTGCAATGTGCTTTGTACAGATCAGAAATCTAAGGGTGTTGCTGTATGGACAACAAGGGGACAACAAACAGATCCAGACGGGGAGGGACAGCAAACAGATCCAGAGAGGGAGGGACAACAAACAGATCCAGAGAGGGAGGGACAACAAACAGATCCAGAGAGGGAGGAACAACAAACAGATCCAGAGAGAGAGGGTCAACAAACAGATCCAGAGAGAGAGGGACAACAAACAGATCCAGAGAGAGAGGAACAACAAACAGATCCAGACGGGGAGGAACAACAAACAGATCCAGAGAGGGAGGAACAACAAACAGATCCAGAGAGAGAGGGACAACAAACAGATCCAGAGAGGGAGGGACAACAAACAGATCCAGAGAGGGAGGGACAACAAACAGATCCAGAGAGGGAGGGACAACAAACAGATCCAGAGAGGGAGGAACAACAAACAGATCCAGAGAGAGAGGGACAACAAACAGATCCAGAGAGAGAGGGACAACAAACAGATCCAGAGAGAGAGGGACAACAAACAGATCCAGAGAGGGAGGAACAACAAACAGATCCAGAGAGTGAGGGACAACAAACAGATCCAGAGAGGGAGGAACAACAAACAGATCCAGAGAGAGAGGGACAACAAACAGATCCAGAGAGAGAGGGACAACAAACAGATCCAGAGAGAGCGGGACAACAAACAGATCCAGAGAAAGAAAGTAATCAAGCCACTGCAGCAAAAACACTGGGCCCAAACAAGTGAAGCTGAATAGCTACCCACATAAAAGTTTTGGTACACAGAAAAGGGCACTGCTGGCTTGTAGAGGTTTTGGCAAAAAAATTAAATTGGAATATTTTGACAGTAATGGCTGCAAAAATTTGAAAAAAGCTTTGTATATCTTCGGTTAACATGAGAAGGCACAAACACAGAGAGACAGTGTTGTGGCATGGAAAAGCTACCAGGCAACTAGCAATCATGGGAACATTGCTCAGATTTTAACATCTGCCCATGCTAGTGATATTGCAGAGAGAAGGGAGTATCTGAGAAGAATTGTTGCGGTCACCTCAATGTGAGGAAGACAGAGACTCTTTCCGTGCCAATGATGAATCTAGTGAAAGCACAAATAGAGGGAGCTTTCCTGAACGTATGGAGCATTTGAAGGAGTTTGACCCTTTCCTGCAAAGGTACAATACTCCATCAAATGCAATGCATCTCTCTTCAGAATCTCCAAATGACATGATCGAATGCTGTTGTTGTGACGTATTAGTTAATGTGACGACTGTTGTTCATCGAATGATTAAAAGTTTCTAATTGCGTGATTAACTGAATCAAGCAATTATTAACCTGGGGCACCATGGGGATAACTAGTTTTTATTGAGTTTCTATTTCCAAAAATTAACTCAAAGAATATTGGAATATCGATTTTACAACAGTCGCTAATTAAACAGTTACCTCTACAATCTCGTTCTGAACGTCGTATAGTCCGTGAATCTGCACGGACCCGGGTCTCACCAATGAGTTCGTACCACACCAAACTTAGTTGAATATTTATTTACTAGAAAGCTAAAATGATGATAAAAGATACACATAGACAAAACACATTATAGGCTATTGATTAGAACTTAGTATAACGGGCCAACACACTATGGCGCATGTTACCCAAAATGGGGATTTGAAAGAGAGAGGAAAAAGAAAGTACACGAGAGAAATATACATTTGGGTGAATTTGTCAGCTATGCTATGCTAACCCTAGCCTTGCCCCAAACTGCCGCTCTTATGGGTCAGAATATAATGATGTAATTACGTGGGGAAGGTCTCCGAGGATTCTCTGCATTCTCTGACCGTTCAGGGGACCGTTCAGCTGCTCGGTGACACACTTCTCTGGCGCACCTCTCTGCTCGTCCTCCCGATGTCAGTGTCCTTTTGGCTTAGGAGTCTGTTCCCTCACTCTTGCTCTGGAAGGGGTCTTCTGAGGACAGACAGCTCTGTAGCTCAGAGCGTTGGAATGAAACAGTGTAGATACCATGATTTGATGGGAGATGGAGGCTAGGTGGTTTGACTTGAATTCACCCGCTTAGACACAGCTACTCATCCGTAACTTGGGTAGAAAAGGATTTGTGTCTTCAAACTTGCGTTGCGTTTTGGGTTCGTTGACTTTTTAGACCTTGGCTGCAACTTGGGTCACGTAGTCTTCTCTGTAAATTCTTTACTCACAGGTTTTATACCCTTGGGTCAGAAGTGGGCGTAACCGCCTTTAGGGCAATTCTCTGGGCGTACCAAGTTAAGAGCAAGGTCTAGGTTTTTCTCAAATCCAATTTTGGACAACTTCACATTTCATCTTTACCAAAACATTCCCTTTGATTCGGACATTTTTCACACAACGTATAAACATCAAACATATACTAGGAAAACGGTGGATGTTACAATGTTTTCGTAATAACTTCATCTATTAACCTTTAATAGCAAAAAAAAAAAAAAAGACATACATTTTCATATTCCATTTATCGTCATGACCACCATTGTGGCTGACGTAAACCATTGTTCCAAAGTCCCTTTATTTCATGTTTAATGTTCTGAGGCTGGTTCTCCATAGTAACACGACAAAGGAATTTGTCTGTGGCCTGAGATTTATCAGGGGCATGAAGGGTCATAAAACCCCCAGATCTTCAGACCCCTAGATTTCTCCTCCTCTGTTGGGGTTTAGAGATAATCTGTAGGGTTGTGGTCTCCTGTAACCTGACCTGATCAGGACAGTCATGACACTGTGCTCAAGAGATTACATACACCATCGTCTCTGAGATATCAAAGTCTGGAATGTATGCCATGGTGGCGGTTGAGGCCAGGGATGGGCAGTCTGAACAGTTGGCTCTGTGTGTTAGGTATGTGACTGAGGGG